>NC_056737.1:519966979-520234479 GCF_019279795.1 Protopterus annectens
AGACGTCGGAGCCCAGGTCATCGGCTCCGAGCTCTTCAGTTAAAGTTCGATCACCGGTTCCACAGTCTTCGGGGCCGAGTGTTGAACTTTTGTCAGTATCCGAGCCTCGAGTCTTGGAACCGGTGACGGAGCTCCCTCCACCGACACTGTTGAGGTCGGCTCCGTCTTCGATTCCTTCGACGCGCTCTTCCAGACCCCTCTCCGACACCGATGTAGACAGCGTGGTGCAGAAACTAATGGAGAATACGGCCTTATCCAAACTCATCTCTGTCTCCTCCCAGTTGGTGTCGAGACTCGAAGGCCTACCCTTATCTCCATCTGTTCCTCCTCCGAAACCTATCCAGTCTTCGGAGCCGGAAGAGGCTGATCTGCTGATTGTGGAGCCCTCGGTGCCAGAACCGTCCTTCTCTCGGTCGGCGCCATTAACCTCGACTCCGTCGGATCCGGTACCGGAGTCTCGGAGCCGAAGATCCATCCTTGGTTCCGGGACTGAGAGTCGGACCGATGTTTCGGTTCCGACTCTCCCTCTCGGGGCCTTGGCTCGGATCGACTCGGCTCCGTCCTCGGGGTCGATGCCTTCGGTGCCTGTCTTGGGGATTCTTCCCATTTCCTCGGAACCGGGAGATACCTCGACTCGGGACCCGGGGGCATTCGACCTCATGAGGAAGGTGTTGTCTACCCAGACAACCACATCAGTAGAAACAGCTTCTCCTCCCCATAAAGGACCGTTATCCTCCTCTGCACCCACGGCTACATCTAAGCATCGAGCACCTGTGTCTCAGCCACCCCTGGAGGGTGCCCCCTCTTCCACGGAGGCTTCTTCAGATGCTCCCACCGAAGAAGTTCCGAGGAAAAGATTGTGTAAGAGGAGACACTTAGATTCTCCACAAGAATCATTGACATCGGACACTGACTTAGATGAGTCAGAAGGGTCCCCAAAGTCACCCTCAGAGGATGTCTCCTTTTCTGACATCCTGGAGATCCTAAAGCAGAGAGGTGATTGGCAAGCCCTCCCCCCTTCTGAGGATGAGTCAGTTTTGCTGAAGGCATTCGGTGCTCACCCTTCCTCCTCCTGGGTCACTCCGCCCTTCGATGAGTTGATGGAGCTGATTGCTCGAAGGGCGTGGGAGACGCCTGACACGATGGAGCCAGTCCCTAGAAAGCCTAACAAATATATTACTGCCCCTCAGGATAAGGCTTATCTGACAAAGGGAGTGCCAGTGGACGCTATGGTGGTGGCAGCGGCCACGAAAAAGGAGATGTCTGAATCTTCCTCATCTGTCCATCCACCTAACAGAGATTCTAGGACTATGGACAGGTATGGGAAGCGCATTTTTAGTTCAGCGGCTTTTTCTATGCGATCCCTGAACTACTTGACCCACTTCACACGGCTACAGAGGGATCTAATCAAAGAGTTGGGAGATACCCTCCAGGGTACTACAGATGCTGCTATTTCAGAAAAAGTTACAGCACATCTCAATACCCTTACATCCATTCTAAACTCGTCCATGAGGCTGATCTCATACGCAGCCGAAGGATCGAGTAGGGCAGCAGCTTCAGCGATTGCTCTTCGCAGACAATCCTGGATGCGCTTATGTTCTTTTGCGGAAGCCTTCAAGTCTTCCTTTACTAACTCCCCATTTGATGGTGCCACTCTCTTTGGCCCCAAAGTAAAGGAGACCCTTACCCAGTGTGAGCAGGAGGGAAAGACTCTGTCTGCTGTCGGAGTCCGTTTTTCCACCCCATCCAGACCGTACCCCAAAGGGCAACGTGGTGGAAAAATGTGGTTTTGAAAACCCCAAGGATCTTTCCCAGGCACACAGGGTGATGCCCCCTCTAGAGGCAGAGGAGGGGGCAGAGGTGGAAGACGCCGCCCTGGCGGCAGAGGGGGTCCGCAAAACCAAGGTGACAGGGATACACCCCCTGGAAAACCTTTCCAGCACTCCTGAGAGGAGGCCCGACTGTCCTACTCTGGAGGCAGTCGGGGGTCGCTTAGCTTTATACCCTCAGGCCTGGCAAAATTTTACATCAGACAACTGGGTAAAAAGCGTTGTTACCAGAGGCTACAGAATACCCTTCCTATTGCCCCCAATTCCGAAGAGAAGACTCCCAGATGTACCGCCCCATCTGCGAGACCCTGCAGCTATAGAAATTTCAAAGCTGCTAGAAAAAGAGTCATCCAACCAGTCCCAGCGGACCAAAGAGGATTCGGAACTTACTCAAGGTTCTTTTTAGTTCCAAAGAAGACAGGGGACTGGAGGCCGATTCTGGACCTAAGCAACCTCAATACCTTCGTCAAGAAAGAAAAGTTCCGAATGGTCACGCTTCAATCGATCCTTCCATTTTTACAGAAGGACGACTGGATGTGCTCAATAGATCTGAAGGACGCATACTACCACATCAAAATGGCCAGGGCGTCCAGGGATCACTTGCGCTTCCGGCTGGGAGCCAGCCACTTTCAGTTTCGAGCCCTGCCCTTTGGTCTGACCTCAGCCCCCAGGGTTTTCACCAAATGCATGGCAGTGGTGGCGTCTCACCTGAGACGCCTGGGATTCCAGGTGTTTCCGTATCTGGACGACTGGCTCCTTTCTGCCACCACCCAGTGTCAACTAGTTCAGGCCAGGGATTACACACTACGGCTTTGTGTTCATCTCGGAATTTCCGTAAATTTCGAAAAGTCATCACTACAGCCATCACAGCATATCTCATTCATAGGAGCAGAATTGGATACGCATCATTTAATTCTAAGACTTCCTCCGGAAAGGATAGCCTCACTACAAAGCCACATTTCTCTCCTTCTGTCATCCAGAAAGTCCCCAGCAAAACTGGTTCTGAAGGTTTTGCGTCTCTTGGCAGCTTCTCTCATTGCGATACCATTGGGAAGACTGCACATGAGAGTTCTACAATGGCTACTGTTTGCACAATGGTCGTTCCAACAGCTACCTCTGACACACGAAATTCTGATCACAAATACATGCAAATCACACCTAGACTGGTGGCTTCAGACTTGCAACCTTTCCGGCGGAAGACCATTTGTGCTACCCACGACAGCTACGGTGACCACGGACGCTTCCCTGATAGGGTGGGGGGGCATCTTTCAGGGACAGACAGTCCAAGGCGAATGGACCAATTTAGAGTACAATCTGCACATCAGTGTCCTAGAGTTGAGGGCAGTGTTTCTAGCGTTGCAACACTTTGCTCCCCTTCTTCCTCTAGGGGCTATTGCAGTTCAGACGGACAACATGTCCGTAGTCTGGTACATAAACAAACAAGGGGGAACCAAGTCTTATCAGCTATGCAGAGAGGCCATGAGAATCTGGCAATGGGCGGAGTCCACGGGTCGCTTTCTGATTGCAACGCACATCCCGGGGTCATCCAACGTCATAGCCGACAGGCTGAGCAGAGCAATCCTGTTGCCTCACGAGTGGTCCCTAAAACAGTCAGTTGCGAAGAAGATTTTTCGCAAGTGGGGCCAGCCGTCCTGCGATCTTTTTGCGTCTCCAATGAACGCCAAATGCAGGAGCTACTTTGCCCTATTACCCCCTCCAGGGGAAGTCCCCAGTGCCGCGCTGGTTCACGATTGGCCCCCGGGTCTCCTGTACGCTTTTCCTCCCTTTCCCCTGATTGCGAAGTTTCTGCAGAAAGCCAACAACCTGCAAAGGACGATTATCCTCATTGCCCCATTCTGGCCTCGTCAAATTTGGTTTCCCTTTCTTCGGGCACACTCATTCGGGGACCCTGGATCCTGGACCCGGAGCCAGATCTACTGACCCACTCGTCAGGGGCTCCCCACCCCTCGCTCTATTTAGGCCAGTGATGAGCATGTACAGAGCCATAATTTAGTTAAGTGAGACTTGAGAAGTTTTTTGAACTGTGTGCTATTGGCAACAGCTAGGATATGTTGAGGAATAGAGTTCCAAGTTCTGGAGACATGGATGGAGAAGAGAGAATCCCCTGAACTATTATTAGATTTTGTAACTTGTAGTAGATATTTGTTGACAATCTAAGAAGTCTTTTATTTGTGTACGGTTGTAATAGATTTTGAAGTGCAGGGCACTTATCAGGTTGGGATATCATGCTGTGAGCAGTTGTGAGTTCAGTGTAGGTTAAGAAATCAGGTAATTCTAACCAGTTGAGTTGTCTTAAAGCAGCACAATGGTGGGATCTGTATGTGGAGTTAGTGGCAAATGTGGCTATCTCGTTATAGCAATCTTCTAGTTTTGTTCTAATTTTTTCAGGTTCATAAAGATAGAAGAGGCATAAAGCAGGGTACAGAGTAGGTGGGTCTTGGCAATAGATTGTCTAGTGGAGTTGGTGAGGTATGATTTGATCCTACGTAGAGAGCTCAGTTTTATGTTTTTAATGATTAGAGATAGGTGTGTGTTGTACTTCATGCTATTATCAGTTGTAATGCCAAGCAGTTATGCATGAGATACAGTATCTATTTTGGTATTGTTGACTGAGCAGATAAGAAAAAGGATAGGCATTCTTGGGATTTATTATTTGAGAAGAGCATTAGTTTAGTTTTATTGGGTTTAAGAATTAATTGTGAGTTAGAGAGCCAAGATTCTACTGCTGAGAGGGATTGTTGGGTTATTTCTTGGAGTCGAGGAAGGGTGGGTGCAGCACAGATGAGCGTAGAGTCACCTGCATACTGTACTATAGAGGCTAGTTGGGTTGCAGTGTGATGTTTATTAGTAAAGATACAGAAAAGGAGAGGACCCTGGGATTGAGCCCTGTGGAACAGCCATGGTAACAGGTAATAGAGAGGAGCTATCATGGTGCCATTTCACAGCTTGTTGTCGGTCATTGGTAGTTATGAAACTATGCAAGGACTGAGTGGCTGAAGTCTAGGGTTGATAGTTCAATGAGGAGTTTTTGATGGGAGACAGTATTGAATGTTTTGGACATATCTAGTAAGATGGAAGATATTGGTTGACCTTTATTTTTGAAATGGTTGATTGTGTTGGTGAAACTTAGGGCAGTAGTGGTACTGTGATTGGCTAGGAAGCCACGTTGGATATTTCTTAGAAGATTATTACATAGTAGGTAATTTATGAGCTGGGCGTGAATGCTTCATTCTTGAATTTTAGTTGGTGGTGATAAAATTGCTATTGGCCTATAGTTTGAGAGCTCTGTAGAGGTTCCGCCTTTGTGTAATGGAATGATGTGAGATATTTTCCAAATTTTACCAACAGATTGTTCTGTGATAGAGTGATTAATATAGAGACAGGATAAGAGATATAGTGTCTGTCGCCAGCTTCAGGTATTCAGCAAGTAAGTGGTCAGCAGCGAGTGATGTAGGTTTTAGTTTGTTGAGCATTTTTTTAATGATACTAGTTTGAATGAATTTGAAGGAGAGGGTATTTGTAGTATAATTAGTTAGTGGAGCATTAGTATTATTTTTGGTTAGAGATAGTATGGAATTAGTAAAGTATGTTTTCAGTTGAGTAGCTGTACTGTCTGTGGTACTTGTAGGGGTTGGGGTCAAGAATTGCCCAAGTTGTAGAAGTTGTTTTATGGCAGTCCAGAATTGTTGCAGCTTGTTGTGTTTTTGTTGGATGACACTATAGTATGTTTCTTTGTCAGTCTTGATCTGCTTTTTGTCTTTATTTCTTAGTTGCCAGTAGAAATTTAGAGTTGCTTGTTATTGTGCCCAGACTTTATCTCTAAGTTTGAGTAACTGTTTAGTGTCTTTTGTTAGCCAGGGAGCATAGTTTGATTTTTACCATTGTAGTTGTAGTTGGTGTTAGTCTAATATGTCTAGGAATCTGTTAAGGAAGTAGTCTATGGCAGAGTGTAAGGGAAATGATCTTAGTGGGGTCCAGTTGCAGTGCTGGAGGATGGATGTAAATGTTTGAGGGGAAAAGTTTTTTTGTTGCAAATTTGTCTATGTAAAATATTTTTTGGGGGGGGTGCAGTCGTCTGAACAGGTAGGTGGGGACATCGCCTATACTTTCAGGAGCCAGCCTGATTGATGGGCATGTGTAGGTATGTCGGTTAAAATCCAATCTAGAATTGACTGTCTATTCGTATTTTTATCCATTCTTGTTGGGCATTGTATTGGGAGAATCCGTGCAGCTTGATCAAGTTAGTGGGGTTGTCCGAAGTACAGGTGGACCAGTTTTCTGTGAAAATACTAAGGATGTCCAGTGAAGAAAATCCTCAGTTGTTTCCAGGAGGAATGTAAGTTGCTATAACATATGTTTATTGGTATTTATTTTTAGTTGACAGAATAATATATTGGTATTATTGAACTGTGGTTTGTTTGGTTCCAAGTGTTCTACTTTGAGTGTATTTTCGTATGTATAATAGCTATTCCTCCACCGCATTTCTTTAACCTGTCTAATCTGTGGATGCTGTAGCCTGAGGATAAAATTTTGTTGTCACTTATCCCAGGTTTCAACCAGGATCCCAGGTTTCACTTAGCACTATATCGGGGAAAAGTGTGTTTTATTTGGTAGACTCCTAAGATTCATGTTGAGAAGAAATAGGTCAGATCCTTTATGGGTGAGAGTAGTTCTAATATGTGAGTGGGATGGTGTGCCTGGGTTCTGTTGAGTGTTTTCAATGTCAGGATTTGGGTGGATGTCACCACTAAGTTTAAGCTGTGATATTGAATATCGCAATGGGTTTGATTGTTTTAATGTTAGTTTACCATGTTTTCAAACTAGTTGGGAGGTAGTAAGATGACTTATGTACCTATATGTGAAAAGTCCTGTTTTGGTGTTATTAAAGAGATTTGGAGCTATATTGATGTTTATGGGTGTACTGTGGGATGAGAGGGGAAGTTTAGTGATAGGTGAGGAGTAGGTTTTGGCTAACCTATTGTGATAGGTTGTTAAATGAGTGGCCAGGAAGAGAATACTTAAGAGGAATATGATAAAGAATAACAATGTGGAACTTGGGATGTTAAGAGATGTATTTTAGTTTACTGGCTAGAAGAGTAGCTTTTGAATAAGTGGATAAGAGCTTTACTAGTAAGTAGGATGAGATCAAGTAAAATAAGGGTAGAAGCTAGATAGAGGGTTGTTTCATTGATAGGAGTAAGATGGAACAATAATTTACTGGGGCAATTGAGTTAAGTAGATGATTTATTGGTGGTAGAAGCTGGTAGGAGGAGGATATGAGAGGAGAGGTTAATTAGTGGAGTGTACATTGGGTGGGTATACAGTGGGGTTACTGATTGGTTAATTGACGCCAGCAGGTGTGGTTAGGTTAAAATAAATGTATGAGTAGTGGGGGTGGGTGGAATTTAGGGGTAGGGTAGGAGGTTGAGTGGGCCAACCTATGCTTATCGGTGGGAAAGGCAAAGAAAAACAGTCAGCAAGCTACAGAAAGGTAAGCAGAGTTAAGACCAGACAGTGACTTACAGGCTATTGCAGGTGAACTTGGAAGAGCTATATTGGTTGTTTGTGGCTATGGTTATGAGAAATTGAGAGGTATGAGAAGTTGAGAGGGACAGATTTAAATTATTTAGAGACCTTGCCACTTTAGTTGATTCACTAAGGAATAGCAGGCAAGTGAGGAGGAAGCAAATATAAGTAGGAATTAAAAGGACATACTTTTAATAGTAAAGTAAATACAGGGGAAAAGGAGGCTGTCAGGTTGGGGGGGTGTTCCACAAGCTACGTGCACTACAAGAGAGCAAGCACAGGCAATAAAATAAAATAAAAATGTACTTGCCAAATAAGTAAAGTAAATGACACAGAATTAAGCAGTATAAAAATATCATGGTAGTAACCTATGCAACCGCACTTAGATGCAGTTCTTGGGAAGAGCCGTGTCACTGTAGCTTAGTGTAAGTGGAAGCGGCACATGATGCAACTGTTGTTTTTTCAGTGGCAAATGCAGGCAGTACAATGTAGGAAAAAATAAGAGTTATAAATAATAGTAGCAAGTGAAACCATGAATAATGCACGTTATCCTAGCAGAGCAGGAAGACAGGCATTGGAGATAGTAATGCTAATACCAGAGAGAGGCTTGTGTAGAACCATTGATAGTGTGGAGAGCAGGAAAGTACCTAGCACTAAGAAAGCATACACCAGCAGTTATAACAAGTATACTGTAGGTTAGAACAGATTCACATGAAATCAAAACAGTAAAAAATAAAACTGAAGACCGTAGTGAAACAGTAATACTTGCTGCAATGGTATCTAGTCTGCATTTGCTGAACCAGTGTCACTTTAAATGTCAGATTAGCAACACAAATGTTAGCTTACTGCAGTTAATAAGCTAGAGATGTAATGGAACAGTATCTCTCAATACAATGTATCTAATCTTTTATGTTATACACTATCACTTCAGGTCTGTGTTAACAACACAAATGCTAGCTAAAACAGTCACGAAATAGCAGTAATTCCTATCAGTATAACAAGAACAGTGATCATATTCTGTGTCTGTTTCCAATTACTTTGAAAAAATTCTGCGGGCTGACACAGTTTGGCACATATATAATTATTCACATATGGAGCATAAGAATAACCATTTATCAAAAAAAACAGGCACATACTTTGTATTCTTTGAATAATTTGGCTTGTCTTGCTGTCCATGAATGCACACAGCTTATGGAAAGATGAAACAGGACCAAATTAGTTGGAAGCTGATAGGAAAAGGAATAGCATCATTCACTGCCTTAGGGTTAAAAATACCGCAAAGAGGTATGGGTAGGAAGTCTAGGGTTGCATGGGAAGGTTAAAAGATGATAAAGGTACCTTGGGTGGGCTGATCCATGCTAGTGGTGGGGGAGGCAAAGAAAAACAATCAGCAAGCTACAGAAAGGTAAGTGGAGTTAAGACCAGGCAATGACTTACAGGCTATCCCAGGTGAATTTGGAAGAGCTATATTCGTTATTATAGATGAACCAAGTTTGAGTAGAGGCTGAGGTGCTGGAAGAGTTGATTGGTTGGGCGGAGCAGCTGATGTTGGCTCACCCATCCAGAGGGAAGAAGTGGTGGTATTGGTTGGCTGATCAGCACCATGCATATGGAAGCTTGCATGATTCTAGATGTAGTCAAACTAAGGACTTAAGCTTGACATTGCCAAGTTTGTAAGGGTAGCCTTCAGCAATGTATGTTTGGTAGCATACACTGGGAGCATGCGACACCTTCTCTTTGCAAAGGTGTTGCAGCTGCTAGGATCTTTTACTCGAGGGTGTGTTAAGAGCCTTATAATTATGTTGGGCTCTCCATATTCAATAGGACTTCCCTGTAATGTCTTGAACAGATCTGGGTTTGACAGCTGCAGGAATGTCATGAGTCATTAAGTGGGAAATAGGTTAAGGAGAGGGTCCAGACATGATATTGGATCTTCTATGAGCCTTCTGGCTGCCATTTGGGATGGCTATAGGGGACTGATGAGCGACTCTGTGGGCAGTTGAATGCAGGGAAGGATGATGGTCTGTAGATAACCAGGGTCAAACAGCCTTCATGTCTTCCTGGATTATAGCTCCCCTAAGGTCAATCAGCATTCACATCTTCCTGGATTATAGCTCCCCTAAGGTCAGCTGTTGTCCAATCCACTGTCCATTTTGCCACAAATAGGAGATGGATAGCCAGAGATTCATGGATATAGAGGGGTTCAGGTTTGGTGGGTAGGGGCAAAAGGCATACAGAAACAAAATCTCTGGGCACTTAGAAGAGCATACTTATCTTTATAGCCAACACCACTGGTGGAGTCTTAGAAAATGGTAGCATATCAGAGTCTATGAGTAAACCAACTAGTTGCACAGAAAGGTGTCAAGCAAGATTTTAATACAACAGTGGTGGTAACAGCACCACTATACCATCAAGTCTAGAATAAAATTTGAAATTAGAGCCAACAGGATGCTTTCACTTTAAGACCATGGTGCTCATTGTGCAGTTCTGTTTGTAATTTTACACACAGTCTTGTTGATCCTTCAGGCGTAGCTGTCTTTGAATAAATACAAATGAAAAAAAAGATTAATAAAGGGTGTTGAGGGGCAAGATTTTAAGAAAAGGGTGGAAATCATGTGTTTTCTACTCACTGAAGTCTAGAAGGTATCTGAAGACATAGTCTGGGTCCATAAGATCGTGAATGACAATTCTGAAATGGTGGGACTAATGAAAGAGGATGTGGGCAGGCCCACAAAGGACACAGAAGAGGAACGAGACTATAGTTATGATGTAGAAAAGTATTCTGTTTTTTAGAAATGGTGTGTGATCTTTTGAACAGCTTGCTGGAGTCATTGTTAAGGTCTAGCTTAGTGGAGACTGTAATGCTTGGGACATGTGCAGAAAGGAAAGAGATTGGAGGATAAGACAGACAGCTAAGTTTCTAGCTGAAATTCATGCAGACTAGACAGACAAATTGTAATTTCATGATGTTACTTAATATAATGAAAAGTGTGTCCTATAGATGAGGATATGTACAATTGAATGCTGGTGATCACTAATGACTGTAGACAGAATATGCATAAATTCAAGTATTTGTTAAGATAAGTGAGCTTGTTTGTTGTGGAACATTTGAGCTTTGACTTAGGGTAAGGGGGCAGGGTAAATGCAATATATTAGAGAGCTTGGAGTAGTTAATCATCTGGCATGTTTTGGAGAAGTAGGAGAAAACTGGAGTATCCATTGAAAACCCATGGTCTCTACACAGACATTTTCTATAGATTTAGGACTGAAACCAAACCCGGGAACTATTTGCCAAGCATCTTCACCACTGCGTTACTGTTTGCATTACTACTTCTGCATGGTGGAGAGGTAGCTAGTGTTACTGCTTCACATTTAGAAATCTTGGGGTTCAGCTCTGACATCCAGTTACTTGGTGTAAGAAATCTTTGTCGTCTTTTTGCTCTTTCATGTTTTCCTTGGGTGTTCCAGTTTCCTAATTCCTCATAAAGCCTTCCTGGTTAATTGGCAACTTTAAATTGTGCATTCGTTTTGCATTAGCAACTGTAGCCATGCTTTGGGTCAAGGCAGAAGGTTTATAAGGAGTTTACCCACTTAATCAGTTATTAAACAAATTAATACATGCTTAAGTGCTGAAGCAAGTGATAGTAATAGCAGTTTAGTAATTCTTAGTTTAATAATGCATATTTTCTTTCATAGTTAAATGCTGCCCTCAAGTCTATGGAAGCAGAAAAAAATGAGGTTTGCACTCAGCTACATAATGAACTTGAAGCAAAACGAGAACTTACAGGTAATCAGTAGTTAATGGCTTGAGCTACTATTAATAAGATCTGCATTTTAGAGAATATAACTCATGTAAAGTATTTATTTACTTTCATTCATTGTGGGTTCACCTCTTTGAGTCAGACACACTCAAGAGCTATTGCATTAAAGCTATGATGTTACAACTGATTCCTCAGCTGCTTCCAGTTCTAAGTCTTTCGTTTTTCTGTATTGTGTGTTCAATTTAGGATTTAGAAATTTCTTCTTAAGGGTGTCGTTAAACACTGATCCTCTCAGACTAATTAACTTTTGGTGGGAGAAAATGTTTTGTTTGCTTTTCTCTTTTTAATTTTTTTTAAATCTAACTTCAGGATGTCCTCTGCTATGCGTAGTAATTGAGATTTCTACTCCTAAGGGCCCTGTCTCAGTACAAATGCTTGCATTCTGGGATATGTATGCCTCCCATTGGTGCAAGCAATGGATCTAGCACTGTATGTTAAGTTCCATGCTCCCCGGTATTTTTCTGTACCATGTACATTTCTGATTTCAGTCCTGTCATTCCTCATAGGAAGGTTTCTGTGTTTTATTATTAAAAAATGTTTACATACCCTCATAGACTTCATGTTAAAACTTCCCCAGGAGAAAAAGCTATCTGTAGGCTACAACCAGCTGTTTGGAACTGGATACTTGCAGAAATGAGACAGCAAGAGACATTTCAGTTATTTAGAAGGAAACTGAACTGGATGCTCTTGCTTTTGTAACACTGACTAGTCTTTGCAGCTCTCACTGGAGTCTCATCTTTCTTTTAATGATGCACTTTTAACAAATGATTGCTGGTTGAATGCCTATCTTAATTTTTATATTGTAAATAATATTACTTGCATTTATAATTCTAAACAACATGTAGATGTATGTGTCTGCATTTTGCTACTGTTCTATGTACAACTCTGTGAATTCTTTAGGGTGGGTAATTTTCTTTTTGCATCTTGCACCATATTGCCCAGGTCATTGCTGAAAAGGGTCTGTCAATCAATCAGTCAGTCAGTCAGTCAGTCAGTCAATCATCAGATAACCAGTCAGGATCTCAATCCACACTTTCTTCTCTTCTGCATTTTAATGACCACTGTGCAAATGTGTGTCACAAGTACCATCAATTCAGCCTGGGTACTAGGAAAAGGAGCTATAAAAAGTCTTGAGACTCATCGAGTGGCTTGCAGAAAACCAGTGATGGAAAGTAACCAGCGGAAGAATTTGGCAGAACTCCTCAAATGATCCCTTACCCGTATTAAAGTGAAGGGGATATGGGAGCCTGAGGCCAGGTATTGACCAAATTTTCCTCTGCTTTCGTGTCCATTAATCAGGCAGTATTTTTCCATTTTTGGCTTGTTAGTGGCCCCCTTTTTAGCAAGTGATTCGCTGGTGACTGTAGGATCATAGCATCATAGGCAGTTACTAGGCTATTGGTCCTGAGGCCCTTATAAGCCTAGCCAAGAATTTAGCCCATGTTCCAAGTCAGCACCGTATGCCACAGTCCAGCAGGGATACAGGTGGAGTCCCAGGGGGTTATTTTCTGTTCCCCATCCAGTTATCCAGGTTGCGCTTAAAAAGGTTTAATGAGGCACTCTGCTTTACGTAGAGAGGGAGTCTATTCCACAAAAGGGGGGTCTCTGGGACACAAATCTGTCCCACCAACGAGTCCTATTGATGTCCTAGACCAGGTTGAGGTCGCATGTGTGGGTTATTCGAGTGGAGCTTGACTTGTGAATATGCAGCAGTCCCATCAGGGTGGGGTCTTTGATTGCTTTGTATGCCAGACAGAGGTCACCTCTGAGGAGTCTGTAGGAGACTGAGTATAAGGAAGATGTTTGAGGCCCTGGATTCTATGGCTGAGGAACCTCTGTGGTCTCTCCAGCTGCTGCATGTGCTTTGTGAGTTACATGTCAAAAGGGGCAGTGTACTCACTAATGGATCTTATAAAGGAAAATTACAGGGATGTTATGACCACCTTGTCCCTGGATGTGATATCCTTACTAATGAGGTGGGCCATGTAGAAAGCTTTTGGTACAACAGAGGCAATATGGCGGTCAAAAGTCAGATTGCTATCAACCTGGGTGCCCAAGTCCCTCACGATTGATTGCGTGCTTAGTACCTTATTATCAATGTGATAATTTGTGGGAATGTCACTCTCCCCAAAAGAGGAGATGATGCATTTTTAGTCATTCAGTTTGAGACCATGTTTCTGGAACCAGTCATTTGTTTGGGCGAGACTGTCTTAGAGGATGTCTGCATCACTAGGGGGGATTGATTGCAGCACCCAGCTTGCAGTCATCTGCAAACCTGATCAGCCATAGCCCACTAGAATTTGCCTGCATTTCTGAGAAGTATATCCCAAACAGCAGAGGCCCAAGACTGATCCCTGGGGTACACTGCTTGTTACATGCCTACTACTTGAGGTGGCTTCCCCTATTTTGACTAGGTGGATTCTGTCAGTGAGCCAGTTTGCTACTCATCCTTTAACATATGAATTGATGCCTAATTGAGAGAGTTTGTCTATTATATCTGAGTGGGGAACAGTATCGAAGGCTTTGGCCAGGTCAAGGTAGGTGGTGTGCACCGTCTTCCCCTCGTCTGTGGCCTTGATGACTGTCCCAAAGAAGTTGACCAAATTTAACAAGTTTAATGATCTCAAGGGTGGGCGGCCGCGATGGTGCAGCAGTTAGCATTGCCGCCTCACAGCAAGAGGTTCTTCGGTTCGATCCTCGGCTGGGGTGCCTTCTGTGCGGAGTCTGCATATCTTCCCTGTGGTCACATGGGTTTCCTACGGGTTCTCCAGTTTCCTCCCACATCCCAAAGACATGTTGTAGGTGGATTGGATACTCTAAATTGGCCCTAGGTGTGAGTGCATGTGTGTGTGCCTTCCGTGGAAGGTTGGGCGCCAGGCTGGCAACTCAACACCGTTAAAACTCCATTGCCAATCATGAGCAGACAGGTGATCCACTGTGGCGACCCTTAACCGGGTAAAAGCCGAAAGAAGAAGAAGAAAAATGATCTCAAGTGGGAGGAAAAGCATCTTGAGGCAATCACTTTCATGGGGTCACTTCAGATTTAAATGCCACCTTTCTCAAGTTGGCTTGTATGGCTGTCTGCTGTGGTTAAATGGAGTGAGTCTTTGAGTCTCCTAATGAAGTTTCTGTGTTTGAACTCTGGGTCCAAGGAGAATGTGACTTTCCCTTCCTCAAATCCCAATTTAATTGGCAAATGTTGAAGAGAATCTTTTTACTTCACTTGTGCCTAGTGGTCTCAAGGTCTTAACCAGAGTGTTGGATGTACGAGTGCTTCTGTTGCCTAGTCAGCTTTGACTATGGGGGGTATGTTAAAACAAAGAGTTAAAAGGTCACACTGAAAAAACAATCAGAAAAAAAATAAATGAAAACTTCATCCAAGCTAGAACTTCCAATGAGTGACCTCCCAAACCTCCTGGACATCAGCTGGGAATAACAACCCTGTGTTTCTTATGTTTAGTCAAACACTCTGCTTATGCTATGCTGATGAGGTCATAACAAGGCCGAAATATGCATATCCATAGCTAGTGGGGTTTGGCTTTATTGGCCTGAAATTGTCCATTAAAACGACTTCAAATGTAAAAGTCATGGGCAATCAGAATCGCCATATAGCTGAAACACCTGATGTTCATAAGGATCATTTGCATATATCCCATGTGCCTCTGTTACAGGAGGTTTGGGAGGTCACTCATTGGAAGTTCTAGCTTGGCTGGAGTTTTCATTTATTTTTTTTCACTATGGGGAGTATGGGAATCACACTCTTAGGAAAATGATTTTGATGCTGCTTTTGTAGGGACTTTGTGCCACCCTCATGCAAGCAGATTCTGTGTATGTTTGGGAACCACACTGCATGCTGAAGTCATTTTTATCAACCATCAATGCCTACTTGTAGGTCACCTTCTGCTGGAGGTAGCATGAGACAGATATATCTGCTTCCCTTTGAATTCCTCAGGAAGGGACATTCTGAGACCACTGAGGTTCTTGCCTCTGAGCCAGACCATGTTAATGAAATGTCCTCTCCTCCTAGAAGTGTTCGTAGTAGTGCCTTCTTAGGAAACATGTTCCTGCTGATAAAGTCAAGTATGGACTTGCCTTCATCTCCTATAGCTTCATCCCAAAAAACCCCCCAAAAAAACAGTTTTGATAGAAGAATGAAACACATTGGGTCATCCCCACTAGGGAACCATTTCTATGGATGCTGTCTTTGCAACCTTAAATCACCTAGATATTCCTCCTGCACATAAGAAGGCTAATGCCTTCTGTATCACCAGGAGAGTGGTGTTTTACTTTATGCATCATAGGAGTAGATTTTTTTGTGATTTCTTTAGTCAAAAATAGGTTATAGAGGCCACACCTTTCTCATGTATATCTGAGGCTTTGGACAGAATGGAAAAGATGGTGCTTTCCTGTGTCACTGTGGGTTTCAGGGCTCTTGAATTTCTTGCCTCACATGCCCCACTTTCATTCTGTCCTTGTGGACATCCCTGTGGAAAAGTAGAATCAAGCAGAAATTTACCTTTACAGACAATCATGTTTGGTGGAAGTGAATGCACTGTCTGAATCCTTCAGCAACAGTCAGAGCCCACGCTTTGAATTTAAAGTAATGGTGCCTGCTGAGTGAAGATCTTCAATAATGGAAAACTTCAGAGTTTGACCTGTTTGCCATACAGGAAGTTGCAGTCCTCCCATGTTTCAGGGCAGGGAAAGTTGGCAGTAAATGCCTTCCTTCTTCGTTGACATTGAAGCTACCAGATTTTAAGATCAAGTAGTGCCAGGTGAAAACTCTTTTTGTGGTTTGCTCAGTGAGCTTTCATGTTGCCTGCTGTAACTTTGACTGTGCTGATGCTGTGATTAGCGCACGAGAGTCTGGGATGTGCTTTCACAGGTGGTATGGATAAGGCTGTCTCAACTGCTGAAGAACTGGGCATTTTATTGTAGGCATCCCCATACTTCCTAGAGAAAGTTTTTGTTTTTTTAGGTAGGCTTCTCGGGTCATAATAGAAAATCTAAAAAAAGAGAAGTAGGCATTTGTCATGTCCTTGAACTCTTACATTCTCCCCAACATTAACTCTCTTATAAAATCATTCTGTATAGATCTTCTGGATCAGGTCCAAACTTATCTGCTTAAAGATGGCCATAGAAGGGAAAGGGGGATTTTTTTCCAATGTCTTCATCTTTCCAAAGGGCACATGTTGGAGTGGGATTCCATCCCATCTTGGATAGCTGTGAGTTAAGCAAGCACAACAAGTAGCAATTGTCTTTCTTTGGCAGGTGAGGGTATATGACCTTTCTTAAGGAGTCCAGAATGGTACTGAGCATGATTTCCTCCTTGTGACACATCATTTTTTCCTCCTTGTGACACATCATTGCCTAGGGGAATCACTAGATCCTTTCAGTTTGCTATAGGTCAGAACAATTTTCAGTATAAATTGCTACTGTTTTGTCTGTCAACTGTATCCAGAGTGTATACCACAGTTCTAGCCATAGTGAAGTAGGCCTTACTAGAACAGATTCTTCTAATGTTCCCATTCATGGACGACTGGCATCAGGAATGCACATCAAAGTATTCCTTGGTAATGACTTGTTACTGGGCCTTACCATAGTTCCAGGCTCTCTATTTCACTGTAAACTAGGAACCATAAGCAATAGTATCTATTCATAGCTTACACCTCCTTACTCTCCCATCGTCACTTACTTCCTTACTTCAGTCAGTTGGTCTTCCCTGACTCTGTTAAATTTGCCATAACCCCTTTTTCTTTTACTTTATATTGCAGTTCCTGTTTGCATTATGCTAATTTACCTTAATTTATCTATAAACTGGCTAAAAATTCTCTCAAGTATTAAGTCATTGTCATGTAAATTGCATCTATCCTTAACAAGCATTTTCATATTATGTCTAATTTGGTATAATTTATTTGAGATGTAGATGTTTTTTGTATTATTTTGAAGATTTTAAAATTATTATTCTTAAAATGTTTATGTAATACTTTAGAGATTTACTTCCCAAACCTCCACTGAAAATGGACACCTACCCAATTGGACTTTCCCGATAATTAAATGTCAATAACTAACTAAATAAACAATTAAATCTCTGGCCCTTTTCTAAGGGATTCTCTTCCATGTAATTTAAGTGGGGACTTTGCATGCCAATCATTGTCTGCATAGAACGTACTGTAAGCAAGGGCTGTGACATCCTGTTTTTAACGTCTTTGTTAAGCTTAACTTTTTTAAAAAAAGTAACAAAGGTAGATATACAGTAAGAGAAAAGCAAACAAATCATTGGTCAAATAATGTATCTTTTGTTACTGTCATGCAGTATGCATACATTTTCCTTTTTACCAGTTTTCATTCTCTCCAGCAATTACATAAATTGCTCAGTTTCTGCCTTCCCTTACATTTCTCCTCCTCCTCCCCCTATTCTTGAGCATTATCCTGTACGTATTAGTCTCAGAAATTCTATGTAATTGACTTCTGCTTTACAATGTTCACTACTTCATTTTCAGTTGATTAGATTTTGATTTCCATTTTTCTAGTAACTGCTTTTTTGGCAGGCAGTAGCATTAAACATATTAAGGCCTTACTATTTCTGGGCAATTCAAATCCAATAGCCAAGCTCAAAGGAATCATTTCAGTAGTTACAACTATTGTGTTCCACCAGCATTTCTGACAAAGTACTCTGTAAGGAATTTTTAATATCTGACAAGTCATTATATTGCCTAAAAACATATTCCCAGTTACCTTATTCTTTCCTGTCACACCTACAGTGTTTGCTGTGTACTTAAAAATATTTTTGAAGTCTGGTTGGGGTATAAAATTATGTATGCAGACACATCCAATCGGAATTTGTAAACCTTGTGGACTTTGTTACTTACATGGGAGCTGTATAGAGGCTATGATTTTGGTCTGACAGTAGCTACTGTCTTACACCATCTAGTTTGCCCACTTTCACTTGACTAAATTTCAGTAGATGGTGAGTTATTCGTGACTGCAGAGTCGTAGTACCCTCAGAAATATGCATTTGATGTCATAGCCCTGTCACTGTGACATGGAATGATGATGTCATCCTTCAGATCTTAATGTGAAACTTTTTTCCTTCTTGCCTCTGAACTTTGCTTAGGTACTGATGACATGTTTTTCTCTTGTGGGTTGAGAGTCCTATTTGAGTTTCTCCCTGGTATAGGATAAGTACCAAGAGAAGAGTTACACATGCAACTTAGGGTTGCCACCTTCCTTCACGGCTAAAACCGGAGCAAAGCCACGCCCCTCGCGTCACCAGTAACCCCGCCCACCCCACCCCCTCTCCCGCCAACATACCTCCTATTTTGTGATGTCACGACAGCATCACTCAACGGGAACGCCCTCTTTTTTCGTTCCCGCCGCCTGCTTTTGGCTGATTTACTATGCTTTTCTGTAAAAAAAGCATAGTAAATCAGCCGATTTACAAACTCCGATAGTCTGTTTCCTTTTTGAAACAGAATACCGGAGTTTGAACAGTGTTTTCCGGACTGCTGGAGAATCAGTTTGATTTCCTGGTAGTCCGGAAAAAAAACGGAGGTGTGGCAAGCCTAATGCAACTGCTTGAGAAGAAGGTGTTGCTTCTGCAAGACATATAAGGAGATTTGAGACCAGAGCCCTTCCTGCTGTGGTCATGCAGCCATGTTAGTGTTTGGTGCATAAACAAGTTTGCATGCTGTGTAGAGAGGTTATGTAGGTTTGCTAAGTGTGCCATCAAGCAGAGAATTACCTTTACCTTTACAGCCATTCACATTTGGTGGAAGTGAATGCACTGTCTGACTTCAGGTATTTATTTATTTTTTATTAAACAAGAAACATCTTTATTAAATTATCACTTATGACATAGGCAGTCATACATTTATATCAATTAAAACAAACCTTCTTGACATAATTTTAGTTGCAAACATTATACATCACTTGTAATCTAATCCAGTCACTGTCAGTCAAACATTATATAGCTAGTTAAAATCCTGCTTCTTTTAAACCTCATTACTTGTCTGCATGTATTGTTCCCACAATTTCTATTTTTTTCTATTTAATTTGCTCCTACCCTTTTTAAAAGATTCTATTTCCAGTTGTTGTGTCTCTGTTGCTATAATCACTACTTCTAGTGCAGTTGGTTTAGACTTTGATTTCCATTTCCTAGTAATTGCTTTTGTGAGAGCTGTCATAATTAGACTCAGCAAGGCTTACTATGTCTAGGCAACTAGGCAATTTCAATTCTGTATCATAGCACAAAAAATTACCGCTGTGGTGGAGCTGCGGTAGTGTTGTCGCCTCACAGTAAGACACTGTCCGGTTCGATTCTCAGCTAGAGCGTCTTCTGCGTGGAGACATGCATGAATTGGTGTACCTTCGTTGAAGGTTGCGCGTCAGGCCTGGCAAGCCGGTACGTAAAAATCAACTGCCAATCGTTAGCAGACCGGAGTTCCACTGTGACGACCCCTAACTGGTAAAAGCCGAAAGACACAAACAAACAAATCATAGCACAAAAAATCCATTTCCTTAGTCATACCAATTTGCTCACCCAGTATTTCTAATAGAGTAGTCTGCAGGGTATTTTAAAAGTCTGCCAACTCATTACACTCCCAGAAAATATTGTGCAGGAGTTAGTCATATTTACAGGAGTTAGGTTAATAGACACTGTAGAAACTTTTGGTTAAATCTATTACAAAGAACGTTAGTGGTTCATCACTGTAGACATATGTTTTGGTTATCTACTTAGTACAAGCAGATAAAGAAAGCTTGGGCTTACTGATAGTTTTATTTTTACATAAGAATTCCAGGCATCTCAGAGCCCAGAGCATCTACCCACTTATACAAATGCATTCCTAATCACACTCAACCCCAGCGCATCTCCAAACAAACTAAACTCATACTTAAATATCCAAACTTAATAACAAAAATATTATCTACAGTTAGACTTGTGGCGACATTCACCCAAATCCAGAACCCAACATAAATAAACTACAAACTAGAATGTCTCTCCCTATAAATAATCCCATTAATACTACCCTTAACTGAACAAAGTCTGATCTTCTACTACTTAACATGAATCTAAGAAGTCTGTCAAAACAAAATTCATGAACTACATGCATCCCTCTCTCTCTACTCACCAGACATAGCTATCTTAATTGAAACATGGCTAAAACCTGCAGTAAACAATACTGAGGTTCTACCCCAAGGTGACAGTATTAGATCAGATTGGCTAAACGAGAGGCGGAGGTGTAGCAATTATGTATAAAAACTTACTGAAGCTTGACTACCTAGATCCACAGCCACCAAAATTCAATAACACGGAGATGTTATTCTCTAGACTAGAACTAAAACCTAACAAATCCATCATCGTAATAGCAATTTACACCCCCCCCAACAATGATCCTATCTTAATAGAAGACTTCTTTCTCCTAAGAAACCACTTATCATGGGTGACTTCAGTCTTGACTGGTCTACCTGTACATCTCAAAATCCTGCTAACTTCATAAACTTACACGGCTTCTCCCAATTAATAAACTGTCCAACTTGAATAGATAAAAAAAAATTGTCAGTCCATTTTAGACTGGACCCTAACCAACAAACCTCTTGCTAGACAATCAGGATGTCTCACAGACAGCTTAAGTGACCATCTACCCACATACCTTCTTTGGCAAACAACTCAGTCACCCAAAAAAACAGTACTTAGACAAGTACGTAACAGAAAGAACTCTTCTCAAAACTTTATATTAACCTTAAAACACTGCAATTGGTCTCCTCTGTCATCCCTTCCATTAGACACAGCAGTAACTGCCACTCTGGTCAGGATAAAACAGACAAGCATTAGTAAGTTCAGTTCAAGCAGCTTTAGTACACACAAACACATCAGGGATGAGACTTTGTGGGCCGGAATGTTGGCAAGCTAGCAGCAGTTTATCTAAGCTCTGCTATTTTAATTTCTGACAGGAAAATATATTTCTGAGTTATCTTTTTTAAATTTTTTGATTAAATACTAATAGTTTGGACTGTTCCAGAGGATAACAACAAATCTGATATATACTTTTCCTGTCAAATACTTGCTCAGAAGACTTCTCACTTGGAAACAGAATGAGTGACAAAACAGAATTAACAGGAAACTTCATTGGAAAATGACTTTCAAATTGTTTTAACTAATATCCAAGAACTTTCACTGAAAATGCGTAAAGTAGACAACAAGGTAGGTGACTTTAAAGAAAAATGCTCTAGGCAAATGGAACAAATACAGGATTCTCTTAACCAACAAAAAATGCAAATATCATTAATAGAACCATCCTTAAATGATATAGAAGGAGGATTAGCAATGGAAAAAAATAATACTGAGTTTCTCTTGAGGCAAAATACATTGCTATTAGAAAAAAGAGACAACCTGGAAAACGGATCCAGGAGAAACAACATAAGCATTTTTGGCTTACCCGAGAAGATAGAAAATGAAAATATGACATTTCTATCAACTTGGCTGCCTTAGGCTGTTGATTTACCAGAGGAAATGACCTATGGACTTGAAAGAGCACATAGATCTATGTCAGCCTCATCTGCAACTACAAGTAATCCAACCCCGAGATCAACAGTAGTACGTTTTTTTTCCTCACAGGACAAGGAGTTCATTTTAAAAACTGCATGGACAAAATCACCAATCAAACTAGGAAGCAAAACTGCAAGATTTGACAATGATTATTCGAGTTCTGTTATGGCTGAAAGGAAAAACCTTCTTCCACTGATTAAAGAGTTAAAAAAAAACAGGAGTACATCTGCTTTTCCCAGCCACACTCAAAATGTTTCTTACTGATGACACCAAATTTTTTGATGACTTAGACAATGCTATAACTTTTTTAAAGAAAAAACATAATTGCCCAAGTGAAAGATGTGGAATGGAATAACGCCCTGAAAGGACGGGCAGAAGGAAATAGCTGGAAAACCTCTGCAAGTAAAAAGAAATTAAAAGAAAAATTACTTTTTTTCCCTTTTGCAACAAACATAATATAACAATTTGACTCATTGACAGGTAAACAGATTGCTGATAATCAAAAAAAGATTGAAGCTGAAACGTCTATAGTATAAAGAGGGATCTTGATATTTTTTAAAACAAGATAAAAATCGTTGATATTTTATTTTTTAACTTAAAGTATAAAATCAAAATTAATCCATACAATATAATTAACTATAAGGATACAGTAGAAACACACAGCAACATACAAATAGAAGTAACTAACAGTGAATAGCTGGATTCTAATACAGAAGAGTAAAACATAACATATTTGGTCATGAAAAGTAAATCTTCCTTTTAATATATGTGTGTGTGTGTGTGTATATATATATATATATATATATATATATATATATATATATATATGTATATTTCATTCTATTGCTTTTGTAATTTTATACAGATTTCCTTTAATTATTAGTCATAAATTTATAGTAGTATGTAATAGTATTTGCATAATTCACAAAGTCAATCCCCCCTTTTTATCACATGCCTTTTCAATTGATTAAGTTGTGGTTTGTTGCTTGTACTAGATAATGGTGGTACTTATGGGAGAATCTGCTTTCCCTTCTACACACCATTATAAATATGTCACATGTATGATTGATGGGATAAAAGAGAGTATCTGACATGTATTTAGTTGTTTTGCTAGGTATCAGTTAACCGACATGATATGGGATACAAATCAAATTGATAGCATATGCTTAAGGCATGCAGATTTTCTCATGATTCTTTTTTATAATCTCACAAGATAAATTGATGGCACTTGTTTTTGCCATGCAGAAATTCTCATGAGTCTTTTGACCGTTATTAGCTCTTTCTTCCACCTTGAGTCAAGGCACTGTGCTTCACCGATATTGTGGGGGAGTATTTGTCAAAGTGGAGAGGAAAAGAAGGGGTAAAGTTGTTTAATTAAAATAGGGGATGAGGAGGCAGGTTGAGTGATCAGTTTGAAGTATGGGTTGCAGTTCTTGATCAGTGTATGCGATCTATGTTTGGCTTTCTTAGTCATGTAAAGTTCTGCTCACTAAATAATAATTAACATGCTTTCTGCACATAACATTATAAAGCGGGAAAACAGAAGCTCAAGCACTTGCCAAGTAGTGTTTTAGTTTTTTTTTAAATAACTTGGATTCCCGCTTCTGTGTCAAGCTACAATTCATGGTTTTAACTAGACAAAACAGCTGAGATATGTGAGGTGAAATGTGTGGAGCTAGAGTTTAGTATCACACTCTACATGGGGCAAAGGTCACATAAGGAACCACAAATAAAGGAGTGTACGGCAGGGGTTTAATATAACATAAATAAGGCTCCTGGATTTACAGTAAGTAATTTATGTTCTAGTTAAAGCACTCGATACAAATGACAGTTAGATTGTTTCAGCTGATTTAGATTTGATTTTGTTTGATGTAAAAACAGTGCACATCAACTTAAATGTGGTAACATATATATGCTTACGTGCGTTGCTAAACTTGTTTAAGCAACATTTTTTCACAGCTTCGTACTGATTATTTTAAGTGTTTAGTTAGAGAACAGCTTTAAAAAACATTTAAATGATTTACGGTTGGTGATAGTGAGTAGAATATATTTTGTGGGTTAACTGTAGTGCTAGAGACGTTATAGTATGTGTACCACATTAGGTTACAAATGCTGGCAGTATTCAGAGGTTTTAATAACTTTTATTGCAAACTGCCTTTACTTCTTTTTTTTTTTTCCTTTTGTGTATCCATGATAAAATTTAGTCCCTTTCCATACATTCGAAACCCTGTCTATATTCTTGAATAAAGTTATATGGCAAAACAGGTATCCAAGCATTTCTCCTAAAGCTGTTGTATTGTGCTCCTGATGCCTAGTAATGTACGACTCATAGTTACAGGTGATTTTAAATTAAAACATGACAGGTTTGTAAACCATTTTATGACCCATATAAAGCAGGGTCTTTTTTTTAGCAGGGGTGTCAGAGAAGAATGAATGACAATAAGACATGACTGATCACTTTGAATAATAAAAGGAGGTGTATTTTATTGTTATACCAACTAAGAAAGTTGAATATTTTGAAAACCTAGATTGCAAATGTTATATGCACTGACATCTGTTTCATGAACCTTGATACATTGTAATCTATTCACCAAACACTTGCTTAATATTGTTCCACCCTTCATTACTAATATAATTTATATAGATGTTTAATGAAATTATTTTGCCTTCTGGAATTTTTCATTGATTCCTTTGTGGCCTGCTGTTTTGGTAGCAGTAACACCTTCTCGGGCACTCTGTTTAGGTAGTGTTTCATGTTCCCTCAAATAATGTACAAATGCGGTGAAGGATTTGAGTATAACAATGATAAAATATGGTGAGTATGTGGGCACTACATCTTGGTCATTGTCCTTCAGTTTCTTTTTTTTTTTTTTTTAACATCTTACTGGCAAACTTAAGTCAAGCCTAAATAAATTTAACACTTATTTATGCCATTCATGTTATGTGATCATGAAACAGTTTTCATCCCCTTTTGAAAATAGTTTTACATATTTCTAAAACAATACTAACATAATAAGAATAGTGAGAATACTCTTAGTTCTGGAAATTTAATATATTTGTGTAAAATAGAATTTGTAGATCATTTTTCTTACACATTTATGTTTCATTAAGTGACGTTACCTTACTTTGAGCTTTAATTATTCATAAATTATACTAAATAGCAGGTAGAGAGCTTTTTTTAGACTTTTTTTGTTCTTTGTCCAAGAACAGAAGAGGGGGGTCAATTTGGATAGATTTTCTATTCAAACTAGGAGTTTTAGACTCCATGGTGGGAAGAAAAATAGAAAGAATAGTTTAAGTATTAATATAACTTACTGTTTTTTTTCATGGTGTCTACAAGTTTTAAAAATGTTAGAGAATTTAACATTAATAGTAGACTAAGTTTAGCTATGTTTATTGGGCAGTATATGAAATGTAGCAGTGGTTTTACTAGATTAATACATTAAAAAGTCAGAAGATTATTTATTAGTTATTTACAGACAGACATAATGTGTTGCAACTGAAGTGTATTTCTGTCAACATAAATGGTCTAAATAATAGTTGTAAGAGAAATAATTTGAGTAGATTCTTGAATTTGAATGTGCCGTAGATTGTTTTTTTTTTTTTTTTGGTTTTGTTTTGTTTTTTTTTTACAAGAAAGACATTTATTGCAGGAGGATACAACTAAACTCAGTACAAAACAATATGTTGTCTTGAGTAGTTCTTGATTTAAGCAGAAAAAGAGAGGAGTGGCCATATTGTGGAGAAACTCTTTACCTGCACATACCATAATAAGTGAATATAAAGATGACTAAGGCATGCTTTGCTTATTGACAGTAGAACTTAATGGAGATTTATATACTTTTATAAATGTGTATTGGGTTCCAAACATTGGAGTAAAGACAGTTAAATATATCACCCATTGTTTCTTTGTTAATTGCTTATCCAGTGTCTCTTCCCAATACTTTATAACTTCCTCTAATTGATTCTTAGAGTTATCATGCAATAATTATAACAGAAACTTCTGATGTTCTTCGTGTTTCACTGTTGCAGTCATTACATTTGGGTAATCTGCTGGCAGGTTGCCCTCAGTCGGCCTGATTAACAAAGTCTTGGGTCCTGCATCGGTTGCTGTCCCATCTTCCATGACGTCAGGTCGCCAGGGGTATAAAACATGCAGCTGACGTCATTACATCAGTCTTTCCTGCCGCGCGGTGCCTGAAGCAGAAGCAGTTCGCAAGTGCCTGTCGGCCGACTCCTGAAATTTTCGTTTTCAAGTTTCAGATCCGAAGTCTTCAACTAAAAAGCTAAGTACCCCGTTGGGGAAACTTTTTCTTGCTCCTTACCGATGTCAGTAAAAGTTAATAATTGCATTACTTGTGGGAAGCAAATACCTCATAAGGATTTTCATTTGTACTGTATTCCTTGCCTAGGCCCTGACCATAACGTACTTTGCTGTCGGTTTTGTGCTTTATTTAATCAATGCATTATCAAACTTCGGTACATTTTTGCTTCTAATTATTTTGGCTCACGCTTTAATTATTCAGAAATGTCGTTGGTTAGCAATCTGACTACCAGAATACCTAAAAAAAAATGCAAAGAAAAAGACAGACAGAGGCTGTTGAGGTCCAAAACTGCAGACGACGCTTCTCCTAAGCCAGTCACCAGTTCGCCGGTACTCAGTGAGGTGTTTTCGCAGCCCCTGATACCCACTACTTCTGATTCCCAGGCCTCTACTGAGACCCATTTGGAGTCCAGTATGCTGCGAGATACCTCAATTATGGAACCCACGGATGTCTGTACCTTGGATGGGTCCGGAGCCGCTCTGCAGGCACCGGCTTCTGAGGGTGTTTTCAGGCCTATAGATTTGTATATTAGGCCTACACCATCTTCAAAACTAAGGCCAAAATCTCGACCTGTGCCTA
Organism: Protopterus annectens; assembly: GCF_019279795.1. Classification (NCBI taxonomy): domain Eukaryota; kingdom Metazoa; phylum Chordata; order Ceratodontiformes; family Protopteridae; genus Protopterus; species Protopterus annectens. The sequence continues at coordinate 519,993,630 of NC_056737.1, forward strand.
AAAAACCAACGCCTGGGCCACATGTGCAGGCCCCTATGCCTAAAAAACAAATTATCAAAATGGCTGAAGATTTAATTACTCTGATCAGGGGTAGCCAACCCCCCCCCCCCTTCTAAGAGGCCTAGACAAGACATTGATTATGAATCTTCTGAACAGGATTCTATTTTTTCTGACTCTTCTAATGAACAGGAATTGTCTATACTTACGTATGAGGACTCTGATGCAGAAGTTTCCATTCCTTCTGCTTCTCCCACTGAGGATTTTTCTTTTGGGGAAATTTTACGTACTTTAAGGGAACATTTCCACTGGGAAAGTCAGGATTTCTCTGAATCTAAAAAGAGACTTAGGGATTTTCTTCTTCTTCCTCAGCATAGGCCTTTGGCTATACCTCCTGTTCTAGACCTTGTTGATGATGTTTTTTCAAAATCTAGTATGGCTACTGATTCTCTGCCTCCGGCTCCTTGTAAGCCAGACAGATACTACAGGGTTCCTGACTCCCACAAATTCCTTTTCAAAAATCCTGTTGCAGATCCTGAAACCATTTCTCAGGGTCCCAAGGGCATTAAGGCTTCTACAGCTAAAAATCATACCCGATGTTCTTCATCTCACATTGCTGCAGTCCTTACACTTGGGTAGTCCGCTGTCCTCGGTCGGCCCGAATATCAAAGTATAAGGCTGACGTCGGTCAAGGCGCATTTGACTGACATCAGAACGTCAGGGTACAAATGCGCATGACCGACGTCATATCCTCAGTCTTTTTTGCCGCATGGTCCGATGCAGAAGCTGTATTGCAAGTGCCGGTTGGCGTTCTGAGATTTTTCGTTTTCGAAGTTTCAGACCGAGTTCAAAGTTGGCTAAGTACCCCGTTGGGGAATATTTTAGTTTTTCTTGCCTCAGTGATTTACCGGATGTCAGAAAAAGTCAATAATTGCATTTCTTGTGGGAAACAGATACCGCATAGAGATTATCATACTTTGTGTATTCCTTGCTTAGGGCCTGAGCACGTCATTCTTGGCTGACGCTCTTGTGCTAGATTCAATAAACGCACTATAAAGAGAAGGTTGGATTGTGCCAGGTTAGTCTTTGGGAAGTGGTGCAATTATAAAATGCCGCCGGATGCTCCGGCCCGCTTCTTCAAGAAGCGCAAGGACAAAGCAGTTAAGCCTAGGCTAGAAGAACCGTCTGTACCGGACGCCGGTTCTTTAGAGGTGTCGGTGGAGCCGGTGGCTCCACCGGAGGTTTCTTTGTGTTCCCAGGGTGAGAATTTATTATTGCAAGATGTGGCCTCTCAGGAGGCAGGTCAGGCTGAGGGGGCTTCTCAGGTTACTATACTCCCCTCCCTTCCTAGGGTGGCTAGGCCCTCTCCTTCTGTTTCAAAGGCTTCTCCCAGGGGCAGACCAGGTTCAGTTTCAATTGGTGTCACCCCTAGTTCTTCTGGAACTGTGCCCAAGAAGCATATGCTTAAAATGGCAGAAGATTTGATTACTTTGATTAGGGGTTCTATGCCCCCTCCTGATAAGAGACCTAGGGTGGAGCCTGAGCTAGGGAGTTTTGAGCAGGCTTCAGATATTTCAGAGTCTTCGGCTGAAGACTTGCAGGAGTACTCTCCTTATTCTGATTCTGATGTGGATGATTCTACTCCTTCTGCTTCTCCTCCTGAGGATTTTTCTTTTTCAGAAACTCTTCATTCCATGAGGGAGCATTTTAAGTGGGAAGGTCAGGACTTCTCTGATTCCAGGAAAAGGCTTAGGGAATTTTTGTTTTACCCCAGCATAGGCCTTTGGCTATACCTCCTGTTTTGGATGTAGTGGAAGATGTTTTACAGAGGCTTCTCTTAATCCTGATTCTTTGCCTCCTGCTCCTGTTAAACCGGATAGGTATTACAGGGTGCCTGAAGCTCATAAGTTTCTTAAGAGTCCTAGGGCAGACCCAGAAACTGTTAGCCAGGGGCCTAAAGGTGTTAAGGCTTCTGTTGTAAAGAATCCGGTTCCTGCAGACAAAGAAGCCAGGGCCTTGGATAGATGGGGAAAGAAAGTTTATACTTCTTCCACTCTTGCTATGAGGGCTTTGAATTGCCAGTTTCACATGTTGAAATACCAAAACTATCTCCTTTCACAATTGAAGGCTAAGGTTGATGCTCTGGCAGAAGTTATTGATTGTAAAGAGTTGCAAGATTTAGTACATGTTTCTGAACAGGTGGCTAAGCATTCTTTGCAATGTGGTTTTGATGCTGTACAGGCCTCGTCTAGGGTGGCTGCCACTGGGTCAGTTCTTCGCAGGCACGCCTGGCTGAGGGATCAGAATTTGTCTGACCATGTTAAAACAAGGATTTTAGATGCTCCTTTGCAATCTGACGTGTTGTTTGGTTCTCCTGTTGAGGCAGTTTTAAAGAAAATGGAAGACAAGGCTAAGTCTATGCAGACTGTTAAAGATTTTTTGCAGGTCCAGCCTCCAAAGTTTAGTAGAAATTGGCCTACTAAGGGGTGGATGTATCCTTCTTATGATTCCCAGTCTACGGGTAGATCTAGACGTGGTAGGGGTAGAGCTCAGGGCTCTTTCAGGCCTAGAACAGGGAGTTCTCCTGCACAGTCTTCGGGTGAGGGCAGGGGTCAGTCCTTTCGTAAACAGACCCAATGACCTACCTTTTCAGCTGCCAGAGCCTTCTCGTCTGGCAGCACCTTTGGGAGGAAGGTTGGCACTTTTCAAAGAAAATTGGAGTTTAATTACCCAAGACAGATGGGTATTGGATATCATACACCACGGCTACAGGTTTTATTTCTATACCTTGCCTCCTTTCAAAGGCATGCCAGACGTTCCTCCTCAACAAAGAATAGAGGCTCACAAGCAAGTTTCTCTGTTGCTCCAAATAGGGGCCATACAGCCGGTCCCTATGCCAGAAGTGGGCCTAGGATTTTATTCTCGCCTGTTCCTAGTACCAAAGAAGGGGAACACGTGGAGACCAATTTTGGATTTATCTATCCTAAACACTTATCTGGACATTCCCAAGTTCAAAATGTTGACGTTGCAGCAGCTTTTACCTCTGCTGGGCAAAGATCATTGGATGGTAACTTTGGATCTCAAGGAGGCTGACCTTCATGTTCCTATCAGACTAAGTTGCAGGAAGTATCTGCGTTTTCGAGCTGGGACTTCTCACTATCAGTTCTCTGCATTGCCCTTTGGCTTATCTACTGCCCAGAGTGTTCACGAAAGTTCTGGCTCCAGTGATAGCTTTCTTCAGGCTAAAAGGAATACAGATCTATCCTTATTTGGACGACTGCCTGATTCTGGCTCAAGGAAGGGAAGAGCTTCTTCATCATTTGGAATATGTGATAGCAGTGCTAAGATGCCTGGGTATTCTGTGAACGAAATAAAGTCCAGTCTAGTACCCTCTCAGGACATGTGCTTTCTGGGTGTGAGACTGAATACAGCATCCCAGATGGCCTTTTTAACCCCGGACAAACAAAAGAGTCTATCCCTTTACTTCCATCAGCTATCTCATCAGTCCGGGCTGACTGCAAGGACAGTCCTTCAAGCCTTAGGGTTCATGGCATCTTGTATTCTGGTGCTTCCCAATGCCAAACTGCATATGAGGAAGCTACAATGGTATCTCAAAAATGTATGGACACAGCACTGCCAGGATCTGGATACTGTCATTCAAATGATACCTTGCATTCAAAAGGAATTTTTGTGGTGGGCTCAGGAATGTCACCTAAACAAGGGACTCTCTGTGACCCGGCCAGAGGCGAGTCAGATTTTAATGACAGATGCCTCAGACAAAGCTTGGGGAGCTCATCTAAATGGAAAGTGGATACAAGACAAGTGGCCTGCCAGACTACAACATCTACATATCAACATGAAGGAGATGTTAGCAGTCCAGTTTGCATTAATAGCTTTCAAGGAATTACTTCTTCCAGGGCAGGTGTTGATTCTAACAGACAACACAACTGTCATGTGGTACATCAACAAGCAAGGGGAACGATTCTTATCCTCTATGCAGGCAAGCAATGATTTTGTGGGAGACTGCTCTCAGTTTACAGCTCAATCTTCAGGCAAGGTTTCTGCCAGGAGCACAGAACTCCTTAGCAGATGTGTTGAGCAGGCAATTATGGATCCCCACGAGTGGAAATTGGATCCTCATGTATTTCAGAAATTGACAGTGTCATGGGGAACTCCAGACATAGATCTGTTCGCTTCTCCACTAAACCATCAGCTGCCAAAGTTTTGCACAAAAGGTTTCATCCCACAGCTTGGAGAGTGGATGCTCTTTCTTTCAATTGGAGCAATCTTCATGTGTATGCCTTTCCACCTCTGCCTCTCCTCCCAAAGGTACTTCTAAAGGTCAGACAGGACAAGCCAAGGATGATTTTAATAGCTCCGGATTGGCCTCGACAGCACTGGTACCCATTACTGAGAAGTCTGGTACGGAAGCCTCCATGGCCTTTGCCTTCGATTCCACACCTGTTGTCACAGGAGGACAGCCATTTGCTCAATGTCAAGCTTCAATCTCTGCACCTAACAGCCTGGCATATTCTGTTTTGAACCATAGTGGGCCTCCACTTCCTCAGCAAGTTTTGAATGTTATTTTGGAAGCTAGAAGGCCTAGTACAAGGAAAGTGTACGCAGACAAACGGAAGAGATTTTTATTTTGGAGTGCAGCAAAAGATTTTGATGTTTCTGAGCCTAATTTGTGTGTGGCTCTTCAATATCTTACTGAGTTACTAGACAAAGGTTTGTCTTTCTCTTCTATTAAAGTTCATGCTGCAGCAATTTCAGCTCACTATGATTGCGACCCACCATTGTTTTCTCATCCTTTGTTCAAGCAATTTCTTAGAGGGGCAAAGAATATAAGACCCCACGAAGAGCTCCTACTCCTGCTTGGGATCTCAATTTTGTGTTGGAGAAACTCACTCTACAACCTTTTGAGCCTGCAGCTACTTCTGAGTTGAAATATTTGTCATGGAAGACTGCTATTTTGTTGGCCATTACCTCTGCAAGAAGGGTTTCTGAATTGCAGGCCCTTATGGCGGTTGAGCCTTTCTTGATTTTCCATAAGGATAGGGTATCATTACGTACTAATCCTTCCTTTATGCCTAAGGTGGTTTCTAGTGTGGCTTTAAACCAAACTATTCATTTGCCTACTTTTTATGCAAATCCCCAAAATAAAGGGGAAAAGATTTTGCACACTTTAGATGTACACAGGCAGTTGCGTTATTATTTGGACAGAACTAAAGGGTTCAGGCAGTCTCAGCAGTTGTTTGTTTCTTTTGCTTTGAGTTCTCAGGGCAAGCCTGTGTCAAAACAAACTATTTCTAAGTGGATTGGGTTTTGCATTGCTTTCTGTTATTCCCATCATGGCAAGGAGATTCCAGCTGGGATTAGGCCTCATTCCACTAGGGCTACTGCCACTTCAACAGCTTTTTGAGGGAGTGGCAACCAAGGATATTTTGGAGGCAGCTACTTGGAGTTCAGTGCATACTTTCTCTAGGCATTATCACCTGCCACTTTACTCTAAATCCAGGGCTGGTTTTGCCACTGCTGTTTTGCAGGGCATTTTGGCAGCTCCTGCTTCCTTGTAGTTAGCCATCCTCCCTTACCTCTGCTTTGGGATTCTACCCAAGTGTAAGGACTGCAGCAATGTGAGATGAAGAACATAGTACAGTTTTGTACCTACCATAAATGTAGATGTTCAAGATCCACATTGCTGCAGTCCAATTTACCTCCCTCCTTCCCTCTGTAGTTAGAGGTGGTTGTGTGGGTTGGGTTGTACATATTGTGTATATTGTATATATTGTACATATAATTAGTGCAAGGGTGGTTGGTTGGTTGTTTGCTGTCTTTTGGTTTTGACCTTTATTTTTAGGGTCTTCTGACATCTGGGGCAAGAAAAGACTGAGGATATGACGTCGGTCATGCGCATTTGTACCCTGACGTTCTGATGTCAGTCAAATGCGCCTTGACCGACGTCAGCCTTATACTTTGATATTCGGGCCGACCGAGGACAGCGGACTACCCAAGTTTAAGGACTGCAGCAATGTGGATCTTCGAACATCTACATTTATGGTAGGTACAAAACTGTACTTTCTGATAGAGATTCCAGGGAGCTGGATAGATGGGGTAAAAAGGTTTACACTTATGCAACCTTGGCAATCAGGGCTTTAAACTGTCAATTTCATATGCTAAAATATCAACAGCACATCATGGGACTGCTTAAACAGAAAATGATGTAAACCCCTGTTGTTAACTCCTAACCCCTCCAGCTAAAATTGCCATAGCGCTCTCACCTTCTTTCAACCCTTCTGTATGCATCCCTTCTACTCTCGAATTTAAACAAGACTGTCCTTAACAAACTCTCAATTTGCTACAACCACATTGCCAGGTTTGCCACTGGGCTGCCTTTTAGGACACATCATTGCATCACTCTAAATCAGCTTGGGTGGCTTGAACTACCCAGCCTAATCCAGTATAACCAACTGATTATGGCCTGTAAAATCCTCTATAATCCGGACACTACTCCTGCACTTAAAAATTTTATCACCCCCTATAACAATCCTAGACCGCTTCGATCCTCTAACAAACTACTAATTCAGACTAGCAAAATTAATAACACCGCCGGTGTCTCTCTCTTTGCAAACTCTGTAAGTAGATCCTGGAACTCTTCCAGCTGATATTACCTTACTTTCCACTTTAGGTCAATTTAAAACTAGACTCAAACAACATTTGTCACTTAACTGGCTATGTCAATGTATCAAGCCTGGCTAACTCTCTCTGGAATGTGTAAAAATCTGTTAACCAGTTTACCCTGTAATTTAATTTAATCCTGATTTACGCTCGGGATTAACTCTGACCTGTGTAACTTGTTTAACTTGCTTACTTATGTTTGTTTCTTGTTTGTTTCTTTCGGCTTTTCCCGGTTAGGGGTCACCACAGCAGAACTCCGGTCCGCTAATGATTGGCAGTAGATTTTTACGTGCTGGCTTGCCGGGCCTAACGCACAACCTTCAACGAAGGAACGCCCATTCACGCATGTCGACACACAGAAGACGCTGTAACTGAGAATCGAACGGGCAACGTCTAACTGTGAGGCGACAACGGTACCGCAGCACCACCACCGCAGTATAACTTGCTTACTTATGTAATCTCTGTAAATAGTCTGTTTGTAATATTTAATGCTGGTATTATGTAATGCTGTATCTGCTTACCCTTGGTGCTTTTCTCCCCGGGCTTTCGCTGAAAATGGACATGCATCCAGTCGGACTATCCCGGTCAACAAATGTAAAATAAAATAAATAAATAAAATTTCTAACTGTGTGGAAAACAAAGATTTACAGGATTTATTGCATTCACCTGAACAAGTTGGAAAACATACTTTGCAATGTGGTTTTGATTCTTTGGTGGCCTCTTGCAGGGCTGCTGTAACTGGGTCTGTGCTAAGAAAGCATGCTTGGCTCAAACAGCAAAATCTGCCTGATCATGTTAAAGCAAAATTGTTGAATGCTCCTTTACAACAGGACAGTCTATTTGGTAATAAGGCTGAAGAAGTTTTACAAAAGATGGAAGACAAAGCTAACTCATGCAAACTGTGAAAGATTTCTTACAAGTGCAACCTCCAAGATTTAGTAGCCACTGGCCTACTAAGAACTGATCCTTTCCAGTTCCTTCTTGAGCCACTCAAGTCAAACCCAGACATTCCAAGGGCTCCAGGTTTCAGTCACAAGGGACTTTCAGAACAAAACAATGGGGTGCCTCCTCTTCCAAATCTGGAAACAACGAGACACCTCCCTATGGTAAGCAGTCTCAATGACTTCCCTTTACACTTACCAAGCACTTACCTTTTAGCCACCCCTTTGGGGGGAAAACTGGCTCTTCATGCAAGAAACTGGCAACTTATAACCCAGGACAAATGGGTTTTAAATATAGTATCCCAGGGATACAGATTTCTTTTCCACACGTTGCCAATTCCAAATGGATGGCCAGACCTGCCTCCAAATCAGTGGGCAGAGGCCCAGAAACAATTACTTTCCCTCATGATCATAGGGGATATTCAACCAGTACCAGAAGAGGAAAAGGGACAAGGTTTCTATTCAAGACTTTTCCTGGTACTCAGAAAAGACAAATCATGGCGTCCAATCCTGGACTTATCTACTCTAAACATCTTTCTGGATATTCCAAATTCAAGATGCTGACTCTTCCCCAGTTACTTCCTATGCTAGGCAAAGATGCCTGGTTGACAGCTCTAGATTTAAAAGAGGATTACCTGCATATCCCAATCAGGGAGTCTTGCAGAAGATACCTCCGCTTCAAAGCAGGCTACTTGCATTACCAGTTCTCTGCACTGCCCTTTGGCTTATCTACTGCGCCCAGGGTCTTTACAAAGTGCCTGGCTCCATTAATTGCATTTTGCAGGCAAAGAAATATTCAAATATATCCATACCTTGTCGATTGTCTAATTCAGGCTGAAAACAAGGACACTCTTCTAAACCATCTGGCATTTGTAAAAAGGGTTCTAACTTGTGTAGGGTACACTATAAACGAAAAGAAATCACAACTGGTACCCTCTCGAAAAATTACATTCCTGGGTGGCAAGCTTGAATACAACTGCCCAGATGGCTTTCCTTACGCCAGAGAGGCAAATTTATTTGATGACTTACTTCAAACAGGTGGCCACAAAAACCCTGCTTTCTGCAAGGCAAATACTGCAAGCCTTGGGGTTCATGGCCTCCTGCATTCTTCTGATTCCATATGCAAGACTGCATATGAGGAAACTTCAGTGGTACTTAAAAAGTCTATGGAGTCTGCATTGTCACAGTCTGGAAACAATGATTCATATCATACCTTGCCTTCAACTAGAGTTCCTATGGTGGGCAGAGGCCTGCCACCAAAACATGGGACAGCCATTCACTCCACCCCCTGCCGCCCAAACCCTAACTACAGAAGCATCAGACTATGCTTGGGGGGGGCATATCTGGCAGGGAAGTGCATTCAGGGCAAATGGAGCCCAAATCAAATGCACCTTCATATCAATTAAAAAGAAATGCTAGCTGTACAGAATGCACTTACAGCCTTCAAGGACTACCTTTTTCCAGGACAGTTAGTGATAAAGACAGACAACACCACTCTTATGTGGCATATAAACAAGCAGGGGGGTACACACTCCTACTCCCTTTGCAGACTAGCCATGGCATTGTGGAACATGGCCTTGAGCTACCAAGTACAACTACAAGCTCAATTCCTGCCAGGAAAGCTGAATACTCTAGCAGACGAACTAAGCAGAAATCTCATGGACCCACACGAATGGAAACTGGAACCACGGATTTTCAACATGTTGACACGCAAATGGGGGAGCCCAGACATAAATCTTTTGCTTCACCCCAGAACTATCAGTTGGACAAATTTTGCACAAGAACTCATCACAAAAAAGCCTGGAAAGTGGATGTGCTATCCTTCAGCTGGAAAAACCTATAAGTCTATGCCTTTCCTCCTCTGCCTCTGCTCTCCAAAGTTCTACTAAAAGTCAAACAGGACAAACCAAATATTATTTTGATTGCTCCAGACTGGCCTCGCCAACACTGGTACCCACTCCTGCGCAATGTGTCACGCCTGCCACCTGCCTCAGACACCTTACTTACTGTCTCAGCAGAACAACCAAATTCTGCACACTCAGCTCCAAACTTTGAACCTTGCAGCATGGCTAATCACCTAAATTCACCCTTAGCATCCCTCAGCAAACCTGTGATGGATGTCATTTTGGAGGCGAGAAGGCCTAGTACTAGAAAATTTTATGCTGACAAATGGAAAAGATTCTGTGCATGGAATCAATCTCAAGGGATAAGCACAGCAATGCCCAACATTCCTCAGATTTTACAATACTTAACTGAGATGCTTCACAAGGGCCTATCTTTTTCTTCCATAAAAATCCATGCCTCAGCCATTTCAGCTCATTGCAACACAGAACCTCTCCTCTTCTCTCATCCTCTGCTAAAGCAGTATCTCAGAGGGGCCAAAAACTTAAGACCACCCAGGAGAGTTCCAACCCCTGCCTAGGACCTCAATTTTGTATTGGAAAAGCTCACTCTCCCTCATTTCAAGCCAGCTGCTACTGCAGACTTAAAATTTTTCTCCTGGAAAGCAGCTTTCCTTTGAGCAGTCACTTCAGCTAGAAGGATTTCAGAATTACAGGCTCTTATGGCAGTGGAGCCTTTCATCATTTTGCATGCGGACAGGGTACTTCTCAGGACCAATCCATCCTTCTTGCCTAAGGTGGTATCCAGTGTGGCTCTTAATCAGACCATTCATTTGCTGACTTTCTTTCCCAATCCACAGAACAAGGGGGAGCGGTTTCTGCATTCATCGGATGTACACAGACAACTTAGATTTTACTTAAGCAGAACAAAATCTCAAATAAAATCTGAACAACTGCTGGTGGAATTTGCTGCAGGGGCAGAAGGAAAGGCTATTTCAAAGCAAACCATTTCCAAATGGATAAGCCATTGTATTTGCTTCTGCTATATGCATCATGGAAAAACTATCCCCCAGGGGATCAGATCCCATTCCACCAGGGCTGCGTCTACTTCTGCAGCCTTTCTCAGAGGTGATCCTACCAGGGACATTCTAGAAGCTGCTACCTGGAGCTCAGTTCATACTTTCACCAAACATTACCATTTACCATTTTTCTCTAAATCCAGAGCTAGCTTTGCCACCGCTGTCCTGCAGGACCTTATAGCTGGTCCTAATGCTGTATAATTCCCTCCACCCAACCATTGCTTTGGGAATCTACCCAAATGTAATGACTGCAACAATGAAACACGAAGAACATAGTACAGTTGTGTACACTTGCCATAAATGTAGACGTTCGAGTGTATTCACTGTTGCAGTCCTGGTTACCCTCCCTCCACCCCCCTATTTTTCTTTGGCTATACCTCTGCTTTCTTTCACTATGTTTAAAAGCCCTTTTGGTGTGTTTGCTTTTGGGATTGGAGGTATATTTTTTGTGTTTTTAATTTTATTTGCTCCCCATTTGGGGGGGCACCTGACATCTGGGGCAAGAAAAACTGATGTAATGGTGTCTGCTGCATGTTTTATACCCCTGATGACCTGACGTCATGGAAGAAGGGACAGCAACCGATGCAAGACCCAAGACATTGTTAATCAGGCCAACTGAGGGCAACCTGCCAGCAGATTACCCAAATGTAATGACTGCAACAGAGTGAATACACTCGGAAATCTACATTTATGGTAAGTGTACACAACTGTACTTTCTAGATTCAACTAAAAACTATACCAGTGGTAGTCTTTCATTTAGGATCCCCTATTTCTTTCAATTTGCCTGTACTCTAATATCAGTCCTTGATAGGGAAGGTAATTTCTAGCCTGCAGTCCAAATAAATTGTTGGCCTCTACCCATTCTAATACTGTTGTTCTTTTGCCAGTGTTCTCCAATAAATTCCAGTCCCTTCTTGCCTATTGTCTGTATCTCTAATTGCGGTCATCGCTATTGGCAGAATCTCCTTTCCCCATTCCTGTGTTGGCTTAGTTCTTGGAATGCTTTCTGCTACTTTATGAATATAATATCCTGTATGGTTATTGTTATTTTCCTTAAGGATCTACATCTAAAATCCCAGTCTGTCCTTGTTTCTTGAGCTTCCCCCCTGTTTCGTCGTCATCCTTTTCCACTTTGATTTATAGGTTTCTGCTTTAGCTATGTGTAGGAGCCTTAACTGTGTAGCTGTGAAATACTCCTTCAAATCGGGTAATCCCAGACTGCCTGGTCTATTGGAAGAATCAGCTTATCCCACTTTACTCTTGCTGTCTTCCCCTCCCAGATAAATTCCTTCAGCTCTTTATTAATTGCTATCCACAACTTCTCATCTGGTTGATAAAAAAAGATATGTCTGACTTGGAATAAATCTAAATGCACTAAAAACATGTAATTGCTTGTATCTTGCTATCCATATCCACAAAGCAGAGCTTCCAATTTCTCATTTTTTTGTATTATTGTTTGTTTAGTCTCTTCCCACTTATCCTTAGCTGCCATACCAGAATTCTTTTTAATTCATACTCCTAGGTACTTCATTTTATCATGCCCTCATTAATATGGATATTGCTGAACCAATTTGTATGTGGGTACATAATTTACAGCTATTGCCTTTGTTTTAGTTTCATTCATTTTGTATCCTGAAAATATTTGAAACTGTCTCAAAATCTTCCACAACACTGAAATGTCCTTTTTTTATTTTATCAGGTATAAAATAATATTTCCAAAGAGCCAGCTTTTCTTGATTACCATACCAATTATATCCTTGAATGTTTGAGTCCTTTGTTTTCTTTGCTAGTGGTTCTAAATATAATTCAAATAACAAAGGGGAAAGAGGATGCCTCTGCTAGTTCCTCTGCTCAAACAAAAATTATCAGAGAGGAACCCACCCACTTTAATTTTCACCTCCAATCCCTTATATATCCTCCTAATCATCTTATAAATTTATCAGGGAATGCAAATACTTCCATTGCTGTGCTCATAAACTTCCAGCTTACTTGTCAAATGCTTTTTCTGCATCAAGATCTACCAACAACAGTTCTGTTAATGTTAAATGTTTGCTTTCCCTCCACAAAGCCACATTGATACATATCCATCAATTTTGGTATCACTTTTGCCATTCTTTTAGCTATTATAGACATGAACGTTTTATGTTCATGGTTTAGGATTGAAATGGACCTGTATGAAGCTGGATCTGATGGGTTTTTACCCTCTTTAGATATTACAGCCACAACCGCTTCCTTCCAGGTTGTTGGTGCTTCTCCCCTTAAAAATACTGTTAAAATCTTCCACATCTTTATCAGTTTTCTTCCATCTTAGCTTCCAAATGTCCACAGGAATACTATCAGTTTGGGGGACTTTCCAGTGAATTTGGTTATACATCACCACTTTTATCTGATCTCCTCCTCTCCTAACTGTTCATAATTGAGCATCATCTACCTCTGACCTTGGCATATTTAATTCTTCCTTAAATATTTTCATTTGTACATTTTCTTGTTTTCCATATGTCTCTGCTTTATAAAGATTTTTATAAAATTTCCAAAATATTTCTAGTATCTCTGCAGGATTTCTGGTTATCTTCCTTGTTATAGGCTCCCTAAGCTTGCCAACAAACCTTTCTATTTTCTGTTGCCTGAGTCGTGCTGAAAGTTTTTTGTGTTCTGGAGTTAACAAAAAACTGTTGGTTAATAGCAATCTTTGTAAGCTCATGCATATTGTCAAGGTAATCCCTTATTTTCTGCATTCTGCAGTTGCTCCTCTTTTTGCTGTGTGAGATGCATCCTATTCTGTATACTTTAACCTTTGTCAGCCCCTCTAAATAATTTTTGTTACTTTTTAACCATATCTCTGTTTTATATTCACCCTATTTTTAAACAGCACATTAATTTTTTCCCACTCCCTAGCTATATTTTTAGAAGAAATTTCTGTCTTACGTATAATATCCACTAACCATTCTTTAAATTCCACTCTTTTAATAGATAGGTGAGAAAGTGCCATTGTGTTATTTTAGTTATTATTGATGAGTGATTTGAAATAGTTACTGGGTGCGCATTAAAACTTTCAATTAAATGCACGTGTTCCTGAGAAATATGTTATGTCTAGCCAAGACCAGGTTTTATACCTTGGAGAGTAATATGTTAATTAACTCCAAACTCCTACTACTGAATTCATATTTTCCATACCAAATATTTTCATAAATTTCCTCAAAAATCTACCCTCTTTTGTTACATTTTCCCTTCTGGGCCCCTGAGACACATCCTCACTGCTGTAATTCAAATTCAAGTCCCCACCTATAAGTAGTACTATTCCCTGCTGAAAGCTGATTTTTTCTCTCAGAATTTTCTTAAGCTCCATCATAGCAGTTTTTGGTGGAATATAAATGCATGGCATTGTAATGCACTGTCCTCGCCAGTAGCCCCATACAAATATACCATTACTGTCTTTTCCCCCCCTTCTATGACTTTTGGAGTTCCTCTAGCAATTAATTTAAGTACTCCACTTTTCCTTTGTTCCAGATATTCCACTAAATAACCATCCTGAAGTCCTTTCCTTATTACATTCATATACTCATTTCTTTTCAAATGCGTCTCCTATAGCATAGCTATTTGCACTCTACATTTTGATATAGTTCACTGTTCATTAATTTTTGTTTACATCTGTGAGACCATTTGCATTTAAAGATATTGTTGTCATTATGTTGAGAAGTTATTATTCCCACCTGATGTTCATTGTGTTTCACTGTTGCAGTCATTACACTTGGGTTATCCTGCTGGCAGGCTACCTGCAGTCGGCCTGAATTCCAAAGTCCTTGTCCGGCGTCGGATGCTATTGCCTCTTCCCTGACGTCAGTGTGCCAGGGGTATAAAAGATGCAGCAGACGCCATTTTCTTCAGCCTTTCTTGCCTCGCGGTGCCCGAAGCAAAAGCAGTTTGCAAGTGCCAGTCGGTCGACTGAGATTTTCGAAATTGAATTTCAGATCCAAAGTCTTCTATAAAGCTAAGTACCCCATTGGGGAAACCTTTTTCGTGCTCCAGACCAATGTCAGAAAAAGTTAATAATTGTATTTGTTGTGGGAAGCAAATACCTCATAAGGATTTTCATTTTTACTGTATTCCTTGCCTAGGCCCTGACCACGACGTTGCTAGTGGTAGGTTTTGTGCTAGATTTAACCAATGCACTATTAATCGTCGGTACAATTTTGCTTTTCATTATTTTGGCCGAAGGTTTAACTATATAATGCCGTTGGAACAACCGACGACTGGAATTCATAAAAAACGCAAGGAGAAAGAAAAGGACAGGCATCCGAGGTCCAAAACCGATGACGAAGCCTATTCCAGGCCAGTCGCCGGTGCTCAGTGAGGTTCTTTCGCAGCCCCTGACTCCCGCTACCTCAGAGCCACAGGCTGCCTCCGACTCCCACGTGGAGACAACTAGGCCTCTGGATGCTCAAGGTATTGTCCCTTCGGAAACTAATCCCTCAGATGGGTCCGGAGCCGCTGAGCAGGCATCGGCTTCTGAGGGTGTTTTCAGACCTACACAACTTTATATCAAGCCTACTTCAGCATCCAAGACAAACTCTAAAACAGTTTTAAAGGCAAGGAAACAAGTACAGCATTCTCCAGGACAGACTTCTATGCCTAAGAAACAGATGCTCAGAATGGCCGAAAACCTAATTACTTTGATCAGGGGTTCCCATCCCCCTCTTGATAAGAGGCCTAGGCAAGATACTGAATATGATTCCTCTGATCAGGTTTCCATTTCCTCTGATTCCTCTTCAGAACAGGAATATTCTATTCCTCCCTATGAGGATTCTGATTCTGAAGAATCTATTCCTTCAGCTTCTCCTCCTGAGGATTACTCATTTGGGGAAAGCCTGCATACCATGAGGGAGCATTTCCACTGGGAGAGCCAAGATTATTCAGAGTCTAAGAAAAGGCTTAGAGACTTTCTTCTACTACCTCAGCACAGACTTCTTGCAATTCCACCTGTTCTAGACATTGTAGGTGATGTATTTTCAGAGTCCGGCCTATCTCCTGACTCTTTACCTCATGCACCTGTTAAGCCGGGCAGATACTACAGGGTTCCAGATTCTCATAAATTTCTATATAAAATCCCTGCTGCTGACCCAGAAACTATTTCTCAGGGTCCCAAAGGGGTCAAGGCTGCTACTGCTAAAAACCCTGTCCCCTCAGGTAGAGATTCTAGGGCACTGGACAGATGGGGGAAAAAAGTCTACACTTCTGCTACCTTGGCTGTAAGGGCTTTAAATTGTCGGTTTCATATGCTCAAATATCAGCAATACTTAATGTCTTTGTTAAAACAGACCATGTTGACAAATTCTGAATGTTCTGAGAACAAAGATTTACAGGATTTATTGCATGCAGCTGAACAAGTGGGAAAGCATACTTTGCAATGTGGTTATGATTCACTAGAGGCCTCTTGCAGGGCCGCTGCAACAGGTTCTGTTATTAGAAGGCATGCTTGGTTAAAGGAATAGACTCTGCCTGATCATGTTAAAGCAGAATTATTGGATGCTCCATTACAGCATGATACTCTGTTTGGTGTTAAGGCAGAAGAGGTGTTGAAGAAAATGGAGGATAAAGCTAAATCTATGCAGACAGTGAATGATTTCTTACAGGTACAGCCACCCATATTTAGCAGGAACTGGCCTTCTAAGAATTGGTCCTTTCCTGTGTCAGATAGGCTACAAAGAGGCATATACAGATGCCCTAGAGGCAGGCAACAGCCCCAGGGCTCATACAGGCCCAAACAATGGGGTGCTTCTACCTCCAAAAGCGGAGAAGACAAATCACAGCCATATAGGAAACAGTCCCAATGACTTCCCTCTGCCAGTGCCAAGCATTTCTCTCTTGGCAGCACCCTTAGGGGGAAAACTAGCACTTTTTTCACAAAATTGGCACACGATCACTCAGGACAAATGGGTCCTAAACATAGTCTCTCAGGGCTACAGGTTCTACTTTCGCACCCTTCCAAAGGCAAAAGGTATGCCAGACCTGCCACACAATCAGTGGGCAGAGGCACAAAAACAAGTAACATCTCTCATGGACATGAAGGCCATTCAGCCTGTGCCACAACAGGAGCAGGGACAAGGATTTTACTCAAGACTTTTCTTAGTACCAAGAAAGGACAAAGCATGGAGACCAATTCTGGACCTCTCTATTCTAAATACTTACTTGGACGTACCAAAATTCAAAATGTTGACTGCAGCAGCTTCTGCCCATGCTGGGAAAGAAGGCTTGGCTTGTAACTTTGGACCTCAAAGAGGCATACCTGCATGTCCCAATCAGACAATCTTGCAGAAGATACCTCAGATTCATAGCTGGCTCAATGCACTACCAATTCTCTGCACTGCCCTTTGGCTTATCTACTACACCCAGGGTCTTCACAAAATGCCTGGCACCAGTAATTGCATTTTACAGACAGAGGAATACAAATATATCCCTACTTGGACGACTGCCTTATTCAAGCAGAGACCAAAGACATTCTACTAAAACATCTGGCGTTTGTAAAAAGATGACTAATTTGCCTAGGGTACACAGTAAACGAAAAGAAATCAGAACTAGTACCCTCACAAGAGATAATATTCCTGGGTGCAAGCTTAAATACAACTGCCCAGGTGGCTTATCTCACGCCAGACAAACAAAGGCAACTGACTTCTTACTTCGAAATGTTGGCAACAAAGACCCAGTTATCTGCAAGAAAACTTCTACAGGCTTTGGACTTCATGGCTTCCTGCATTCTACTAATTCCATATGCAAGATTGCATATGAGGAAACTACAATGGTATGTAAAAAGTGTTTGGACTCAACATTGCCACAGCCTGGAAACATTAATTACCTTCAATCCCTGCCTGCAACAGAAGTTTCGATGGTGGGCATAAGCTGTCACCACAAGGGACAGCCATTCACTCTACCCACAGCCAGGCAAACACTAACAGATGCATCAGAGTATGTCTGGGGGGCCCACATGGCAGGAAAATTATTCAGGGAGCATGGCCAGCAAGCCAAATGCATCTTCATATCAATCAAAAAGAGATGCTAGCTGTTCAGAATGCCCTGACAGCCTTCAAGGATCTACTTCATCCAGGACAACTGCTGGTAAAGACGGACAGTACTACAGTCATGTAGTACATAAACAAGCAGGGAGGCACACATTCCTACCCCCTCTGCAGACAAGCCATGACTTTGTGGAACACAGCATTGATTTATCAAGTACACCTGCAAGCACAATTCCTGCCAGGAAAGACAAATTCTCTGGCAGACGAACTAAGTAGAAATCTCAAGGATCCTCACGAGTGGAAACTAGACCCACAAATCTTCAGCATGATAACAAGGAAATGGGGATGCCCAGACAGATCTATTTGCCTCCCCTCACAACTGCCAACTACAGAGATTCTGCACAAGAACTTATCACAAACAAGCATGGAAAGTGGATGCCCTATCATTCATCTGGAAAACCCTTACAGTATATGCCTTTCCTCCACTGCCTCTCCTCCCCAAGGTACTCCTAAAGGTCAGACAAGAGAAGCCAAAAATGATATTGATTGCCCCAGACTGACCACACCAGCACTGGTACCCAATCCTAAAGAGCTTGTCTCAAGGCCCAGCCTGGACATTACCTCAAATTCCTCATTTGCTGACCCAACAAAACAATTAGATCCTGCACAGCCAACTCAGAACCCCAAATCTGGCTGCATGGCTGATAATCTAACCATTCAGAACACACCTCTCTCTAAAGCAGTTATGTATGTTATTTTGGAGGCCAGGAGGCTCAGCACCAGATCCTATACAGAAAAATGGAAGAGATTCTGTGCTTGGAACCAGGCACAAGGAATGGACACGCTTGTTTCAAATATTTCTCAGATTTTACAATACCTAACTGAGATGCTGAACAAAGGCCTATCCTTCTCATCAATTAAGATCCATGCCTCTGCCATTTCAGCTCATTACAATACGGATCCACCTATTTTTTCACATCCACTGCTAAGGCAGTACCTCAGAGGGGCCAAAAACATAAGATCTCCAAGGAGAGCTCCAACACCTGCATGGGACCTCAATTTTGTGTTGGAAAAGCTCACACTGACTCCTTTTGAGCCAGCCAATCCAGCTGACATAAAATACTTATCATGGAAAACAGCTCTGCTCCTAGCAATAACCTCAGCAAGAAGAGTCTCAGAGTTACAGGCACTAATGGCTGTGGAACCTTTTATTGTTTTCCATCCGGACAGGGTTTCTCTAAGGACAAACCCAACATTTATGCCTAAGGATGTGTCCAGTGTGGCTCTTAACCAAACCATTCATTTGCCTACCTTTTATCCAAACCCACAGAATAAAGGGGAGAGACTTCTGCATTCTTTGGACATACACAGACAGCTACGATTCTACTTGGACAAAACTAAAGCCTTCAGAAAGACTGAGCAACTCTTAGTGGCATATGCTGCAGGATCACAAGGAAAAGCTATTTCAAAGCAGACTATTTCAAAATGGATAGGCCATTGCATTCGTTTCTGCTATTCACAACATGGCAAATCAGTGCCTAAGGGCATTAGGCCACACTCAACCAGAGCAGCAGCCACTTCAGCAGCCTTCCTCAGAGGAGTACCAACCAAGGACATTTTGGAGGCTGTAACTTGGACTTCAGTGCACATTTTTACAAAGCATTACCACTTACCTCTTTACTCTAAATTCAGAGCAGGCTTCACCACTGCAGTTCTGCAGGGCCTCATAGCCACTCCTAATTCTATCTAGGCCCAGCCCCCCAACCTCAGCTTTGGGATTCAACCCAAGTGTAATGACTGCAAAAGTGAAACACGATGAACATAATACAGTTGTGTACCTACCATAAATGTAGATGTTCGAGTGTATTCACTGTTGCAGTCCAGGTTACCCTCCCTCCATCCCACTTTCTTTGCTGGGACTTATCTGTACTTCTCTATTCTATACAACCTATGTGGTGTATTTGCTTGTAGATGAAGGTAATGTTTATGTTTGTGCATGCTTTTTTATGAGCAGATTTTTTAGCCTACCCTTTTGGGGGCACCTGACATCTGGGGCAAGAAAAACTGAAGAAAATGGCATCGGCTGCATCTTTTATACCCCTGGAGCACTGACGTCAGGGAAGAGGCGACAGCAACCGACAACAGACCAGGACTTTGGAATTCAGGCCGACTGCGGGTAGCCTGCCAGCAGGATAACCCAAGTGTAATGACTGCAACAGTAAATACAACGAACATCTACATTTATGGTAGGTACACAACTGTACTTTGTGTGTAGCGGCTTTTTTTTTTTTTATGTCTAGTTTCAGCTTTTGTGTTATACGTATACGCACTAATGTTTAGCAGGTTGATCTTTTATATGTTGTTTCTCGTCATATCCATTTGACCCTGTGTCACATCTTACAAAACTTTGTTGCGGTGAAAACCCTCAAAAAAACCCCAAAAAACAAACATACCCTCATGACACCCATAAAATTCATTAACTCTATTAAAGTATTAGCACACAAAAATATTTCCATCTTCAAGTATTGAATACTGCTAATAGGGACAGTTGTCCTAGACTGACAGCCACAATCAAGACTTGGATTAACCTATAAAGAAGGCTTTCCATGCTAAGACTCATGGTACAGCTTGTGCTTCTGCTTCAACTAAGTGTTGTCTGTTTTGACTTATCTTTGTTCCTCTCCCAGATAAGAAAAACATTTGAATGATTTCAGAAAACATTATCTCCTTGCCATTGAAAGAAAGAAGTATTTCATTTTTAGTGTCCCTTATCAGATCGTCTCCATAAAGACATGAGAACCAGTTACACAGTTACCTTTACTACAGACACTCAATCTGATGTTGTTAATCTTCGTTCATTTCTTACTGATGGGTTATCGGTTCAATCCTCGGAACTGAGCTGGCCAATATCAAGCTTGCGTCAGCCAAAAACTGTCGAGCCAAGGTCCTACCCAGAATGCTCTGCTCCGTTACCTCAGATCTCGTTTGCCGCATTGCTGAACAGCCGTGTCAAGCCACTCTCTCAGCTAAGTGTCTAATTTTTGTTTATATATTGTTATTAGTCTAAAATGTTCTCAAAAGTTTATTATAATATTTTCCTACCCTATCGCACACTTTAGACTCTCTCCCTTTAGTCTTTTCCCATTATTACCCTCTTTTCTTACCTTGTGGTAATTCTGCATTACCATTGTTGATAATCCTTCCATTTCTTTTTTACCCTTTTCTTGGGTAGCCGTTATTCTTCCTTTTGCTACTGTGCTTCTTCTCCACAACAGCTGTGTCGGATAAGAAAAGTTCCATTGGTTTCAAGCAGCGCAAGGATTGCGGCCATATGTTACCACTTTCCAATGGCCATGACTTATGTGTCTACTGTCTTAATGCCTCTCACTTGACTGTAGAGCCTCCGTGTGGGATCTGTAAAAACTTCTCTACCAGGACTCTCAACGAGAGGAAGAATAAGTTAATTTTGAAAGGTCTCCTCAAGTCTCCTTTCTCTGAGGCTATTTTTGGGTCTGAGAGCTCACCCTCGCCTGGTAAACCTCGCAAGAGGCATTTTTCCTCTTCTTCATTAAAGTCACTCCCTTCTTCTCCCTCTGGAGATCGTAGGGAGTTGACTCACAAGAAGGTGAAATTGATTACTACTCTGGCGCTGCCACCTGTGACCCTGTCGACTCCAGGCTTGGCACCGGCCTAAATGATCCTGACTACAGCCATGTCTCCTTTATCGATATTGGCACCGGAGTTCCCAGTGCAGACAACTATGATTCCAACAATTCTGTCGCAACCCCTAACGGCACCGTCAGTACAGGTTCAGTCCCCTTCTGCATTGTTGGTACCGTCACCTTCGGCTCCAAGTATGACTTTTCTGTACTCCATGGTGCAGACTTTTTCGGCACCAACATGTACTTCGGTGCAGTTCTTTTTGGCACCATCCTTATTGCCAGTGCAGGCACTTTCCATTACGGCACTGTACCCTTCGGGGCAGACCTTTGCCTTTACGGTGCAGACACCTTTAACTACCATGGTGCTGACATCTTCGGCGCAGACTTTTTCCACACCATTTTCTTCTGTTCAGACTTCCTCATCTCCAAGCTCTGCACCTTTTGAATTAGTAATGACCAGATATTCCCCTTCATTGGATCCTTTTGCAAGCAGTCAGTATAGTCCTTTCCTGGAAAGGCGAGAATCGTCATCAGCCTTCTCCATGAGATCAACCAAGAGTCTTTCTGAGCAGGATGTGTTGCGACTTGTTGACCAGTTGCTTGTGGCCAGAGATCTCTCTCAACCGTCGAAGTGCACGTTCCTTCATTCAGGTGAGCGTATTTTGCCTCAAACCCCAATGTGTACTCCTCCTTCGACTTCCACTTAAGTCTCGAAGCCTATTACTCTGACAGCGGCTTCCCTCCCTCCGACTCCAACAGTGGATCTCACTTTGGAACCAGGGTCTTCCTTGTGGCCTTCGGTGCATTGGGCATCGGGCTCTTCTCAGGCCAGTGACTGTGCCATTGGGGAGGGCATTCCTGGCTGCACACCAGTTATTTCTATGGCACCTTCCAGGGATGCTTTCTCTCTTACGGTTCACAATCCTCTTGAGACTCCTGGTTTGGCGGCGGGCTCGTTGGAGTGGGGTGTGACTCCGGTTCCGAGGTTCTCATGCTCATTTCCGGGCTCTCATCCCTCCTTGGGTGGGCCAGCCTTCCAGGCCATGGAGAGGGTGCTTGCCTCCACTGGCAAAGCTCATTTGTCAGAGTTATCTCCCCCCTCTGTGCCGCAACTGCCACAAGCTTCAACTCCCAGACACCTGAGGCACAAGAGCCTCAAGTCTCTCCTCCTCAGGAGACCCCCTCTTTGCAGTCTTCCCCAGAGCCTCCCACTGAGGAAGCACCCCACAAAGCATTGTGCAAGAGGAAACGCATGGAATCCACTGAGGAGTCATTGACTGAAGATACGGATTTTGATGACGGGGAAGGGTCCCCACGGTCACCCCTCTGGTGAGGTGTCATTTGGTAACATCCTCGAGATCCTTAGACAGAGGGGTGACGGGAAGCCATCTAATCCTTCCTCTGGGGAATCTGTATTCCTGCAGGCTTTTTGTGCCTGGACCCTTGCCTCCTGGGTCACCCCGCCTGCCGATGAGCTTGTCCAGCTCATTGTGCAGTGCTCATGGAAGGCTCCTGATACCATGGAAGCGATACTTAAGAGGCCAGATAAAATATTATCACCCCCCCACACACTGAGCACCACCACTGGTCACGTCATCTCCAGTAGATGCTATGGTGGTGTCAGCTGCTACTAAGAAGGATTTGGCAGAAGAGAGCCAAACTGTCCATCCGCCCAGCAAAGGAGTCCTGGGTGATTGACAGATTAGGGAAGCATGTATTTGCTTGAATTATTTGGCACATTTTAGCAGGCTTCAGTGCGATCTTCTCAACCAGCTCTCTGAAACCTTGGCAAGAGCTGTTTCTGATGAAGTCCATGGTAATGTGGCTTCTCAGATAGCCACCCTAGAGTCCATTTCCAACTCTTCCATGCGTCTTATTTCTCACGCAACGGAAGGGGCGGCTAGAGTGGCAGGCACAGGTATAGTTGCCAGACGACATGCTTGGATGCACCTTTGTGACTTTGCATACTCCTTTAAAACTTCCTTCATGAATTCCCCTATAGAGGCCACTTCTTTGTTTGGCCCTAAAGTCAAGGATACACTGGCATGGTGCGAACAAGATGGCAAGGCCTTGTCTGCCGTTGGTGTCAGACACTCCACCCCACAGCAATTCTACTCTAGAAATCAGAGGAGTGGAAAGATCTGGCACAAGAAATCACAGGGTTCTTTCCAGGATGCACGTGCCGAGTTTCCCCCTAAAGGCAGAGGGGGAAACTCCAATGGAAGATGCCCCTTTTGGGGCAGAGGAAGTCCGCGAAACCAGGGTTCCAGAGATTCTTTCTCTGGCCAATCCTGTCAGCGCTTCTGAAGCGTTGCCCAACTGTTCACCACTGGGAGCGGTCGGGGGTCAGTTCTCCTTGTACCCTGCTGCCTGGCAAAACATAACTGACTCTTGGGTACAATGGATTATATCCAGAGGCTATCACATCCCCTTCCATCTTTGCCCAGTCTCATCAACAGTGTTACCCGATGTCCCACCCAGTTAAAGGGAAACAGCAGCACATGAAATCAGAAAGCTGCTACAAATAAGAGTCATCCAGACTGTCCCCCCAGACCAGATAAGATCCAGATTTTACTAAAGGTTCTTTTTAGTGTGAAAAAAGACAGGGGACTGGAGGCCAATTCTGGATCTCAGTACACTAAACAAATTTGTAAAAACGGAGAAATTCCGGATGGTCACGGTTCAGTGGTCCACGCTTGGCTCTTGGGTCTTCTTTATGCCTGTCCTCCTCTACCCCTCATCTCCTGATTTCTAAAGAAAGCATGACAATTGAAGAGCAAAGTGATCTTCATTGCTCTATATTGGCCTCGACAAGTCTGGTTTCCCTTCCTCTGGCCTCACCTGCTAGATCAACCGTGGATCCTCAGTCCATCCCCAGTGTTGATCTCTCGTCTGCAGCCTCTGATTCAATCCAGTCTAACAACCCTGAAACTGACAACTTGGTTACTCCACTTCCTATGATTGCCAGACATGAAAACCTTTTGTCCCCTGTGCGCAATATTCTTATTGCATCTCATAAATCGTCCACCAGACTAATCTTTCTTAACAAATGGAAGCGGTATTCTGTATGGGCAGCAGATAAGCAAATAGACCCCTTGTCAGCCCCGGTCTCGGTGGTGTTGGATTACTTATCACATCTTTTCCACTCTGGGGTGTCTGCCTTTACTATCTGTGTACATTTGGCTGCCATCTCAGATTTTCATATTGGTTTTCAGGATTCTTCACTTATGTCAGACTCTGTAAGACTTTTTTTAAAAGGGGTTATCCACCTAAAACTTCCCTTTAGAGAACCCGTACAAACTTGGGATTTGGCTATGGTTCTGCAAGCTTTAACAGCTCCACCCTTTGAATCTGCGTCTTCTTGTGATGCAAGATATCTCTCTTGGAAAACTTTGTTTTTGATTGCAATCACATTGGCCAGACATTTGTCAGAGCTTCAGGCCTTATGCAGCAAACCTCCCTATCTTATCTTCCATAAGGAGAGGGTATTGCTGAGAACCAACTCTACTTTTTACCAAAAGTGGTGTCATAGCAATCTGTCAACCAGTCTGTTGATCTCCCAGTGTTCTTTCCTAACCATTCTAACAAGAGGGAGTATTGCCTGCGCTCCTTGGATGTTCATAGGCAGTTACATTTTTATCTGGACAGGAAATCTACCCGTAAATCAGACCAACTCTTTCTGGCTTTTTCTGGACCTAGATGGGGGTCATCCTGTATCAAAAGTTACATTGGCTTCATGGTTGAGAAATTGTATCACCTTTATCTACAACAAAAACAATCTCACCTTGCCTCAGAGTCAAAGCACATTCTACAAGATCTATGGCAACTTCAGCAGCTTTCCATGCTAAGGCTTCCCTCAATGATACTTGCTCAGCTGCAACTTGGGCCAAACCTCATACCTTTATTCTTCATTACAAATTTGACTTGGCCTCCAGAGGTAGAGCTTCTTTTGGTTCCATGGTGCTCAGGAATGTCCTTCCATGAGGGCCACCCAGGAATACAGGTGGCTGGGGAACACTGTCCCATCAGTAAGGAATCAACGAAGATTAACATCATCAGATAAAGAAGTTCTGTCTTACCATAACGTTCCATCTGTTGTTGATTTTCGTTCATTCATTACTTCCCACCCTCCGTCCCCCATCCGGAGGTTCTTGGTAGCTCTTATGTACTCCTTTCTGGTAGGTCTGTTATGACCAGAGGCAGCCTTTACTTTTATCTATCAACTTGCAAACTCGATCTGAGGTAACAGGGAGCAGAGCATTCTGGGTAGGACCTTGGCTCGAAAGTTTTTGGCTGATGCAAGCTTGATATTGACCGGCTCAGTTCCGAGGACGGAACCGATAACCCATCAGTAATGAATGAATGAAGATCAATAACACAGATGGAACATTATGGTAAGACAACTTTTTTAGTTGCTAGGGGGAAAACTTTTTGTTATATTCAGTGTTTGTTTTTATTTATTTGCTTCCCCTTAAAATTTGTTACAAGATCAAGCTAAGTGTTTTAATCCAGTCATTCCTGTATGCAAGATTAAGAAAAAGCATATACATTTTTTTATTATGGTCTTTTGTTCAGGCTTTTCTTTTTTTATGTTGCAGTGCCTGCATTTCTTAAAACTGAACAAGAAAAAAGGAAAGTAAAAACAAGGGCACCTGTTTGCTTGGGTATCCCTACTACAATTGAAAATAACTGAGAAAGCTTTACTTTATAGCATGCAGGTTATGTCATGCGTTATAAAAACACTACTGTTAAGAACATTTTTTTTTTACTTGCAGTTAACTCTTTCCTTCCTCTTCCTCACTCCTAAATGTCCTTCCAAACATTAGTGACATGAAGTAGGGTATATTTGGAGTCCCCTACAGGTTTAACAAAACCAAAGAAGTCCAGTATTTCCAGGGTTTTCTTGTTCTGTAATGTTTCCCAGACATAGTTAATGCTTTGTAATCCCACATTTATTTTTAAATTTCTGAGTTGCAGGTTTTCATCCTGTTGATCTCCATCTCCCAAATCCAGTCTCTGCTTCATTTCCAACGTACTCCTGATTCTTCTAGTCGACTCTTGTGCATTTTTCTGTCTCTCAAGCACTTTCCTTTGAAACATTGTAAAAGGTTTCCCTCGTACAGTCTCTCTATGGGCTTTATTACCAGAAGAACAAGAAACAGAATCTCCTTCTGCTTGATAGCTCACTTTTTGTTGGACAAACTTTTTTATTTTCTCCTTAGCATGTTATGCATCAAAAAATGATTTTGACTCTCCAGGAAGAAATATTCAGAAAATAGCTGTATACATCAGCTTGAAACTCATGTCTGCTTATCAACATTCCCTGATTACTGGAATAAATTTACTCCTCTACTCCTCTTCTGCCTGGTGTACAGGGAGTAACCATTTTCCACAAATACTCCATTGTCTTCCACGTTTAATACTTTGTCCTTCTGCCACAGTTTTGTTAGAATCGATTCTTTTTGCTGGTAGGCTTGCATCTTACTATTAAAGGTCTAGTTTGCTTTCTTATGGCCAGGGTTGGAGCATACATACAGTGTGCCCTTCCAGTTAACAACAACTGTTGTGGAATACCAGTCCAATTGTGCTTCCATAAAATTAATACAGTCTGTTCCTTCCAGTTTCTCTGGTACAGCAGAAAATATTAGGTTTTCCTACATGCTCTGTCCTGTAATTCTTCTTGAGCAGTCTCATACTCAGCCAGCCTTTTCTGCATTTGCCTTCTGATTTTTGCCGTTTTCTCACCTCCTCTGAATGTCTTTTTAAAACATTTTTCTTGTCTTTTGTTGTTTGAGTTGGTATAGCGCTGTCACCTCACAGTAAGACGTTGTCCCGTTCGATTCTCAACTAGAGCATCTTCTGTCTGGAGACATACGTGAATGAGCATACCTTCGTTGAAGGTTGTGTGTCAGAGCTGGCAACTTGGCACGTAAAAAAAAATCTACTGCCACTCATGAGCGGACCCGGAGCTGTGGCGACCCCTAACTGGGAAAAGCCGAAAGACGCAACAACAACAATACTCCTTTGGTGTTTCATTTATTTTAATCGGCTCTGAGTACACTTGACTTATTTTTTCCTCTAGGTTACTGGAAGTCATGTCTTGCACCAAAGCTGGAGCTTGAACTGCTTTTTGCTGAACCTTTGCAGAATTCTTCTCAGTCAGTGTTTTCTCATCAACTTTTACAATTAATTTTCTTTCAGGTTCTCTGAATTTCTTTTTTTGCTGGCATTCAGACAGTGCACTTACTACCCATTTACTGAAAACTTCCCAAAAAGAGAAGCTCACTGGCTCTATTTTCTGAGTTTCTGTTTTCACACTGGGATAGCTGAAATTAAACTGTTGCTCAGTGTGCAGTCATCTTGGAAGTTGGCCCATGCTAACCTGTGATGTCTTTGTTTTTACAGGCTTCCTCTTTAATCCGAGATTAGTGTTCCTTGGTACCATGGGTGCTTTCTCATTTACTTCAATGTTTCTAGCATGCTGCCATCCCTTAAAAAGTCTCAGATCAGTATTTTTTCCTATTCTATTACCTTTCTCTCTCTAATTATTTATTTCCAATACCTTGGTTCCTTTGTCATTTTTCTCCAGTAAATTCCAAGTCTCTTGTCTATTTTCTGTACCCCCAAATTGCAGTCATCCCTATCAGCAGAATCTCCTTTCTCCATTCTCATTTTGGTTAGTTCTGAAAATACTTTCTGCTACTCTGTGAATATGATATTCTCTATTGCTGTTATCCTCTTTAAGGATGTGCATCCAAAATCCTACACTGTCCTTATTTTTGAATTTTTTTCCCTCTGCTTCATCATAAGTTCTTTCCACTTTGAATTATATCTTTATGTTTGTGTTATGTATATGAGCCTTAACTACCCCTTAAATACCCTTCAAATCATATAATCCTAAACCACCTTGTTCTTTTAGAAGGATCAGAGTATCCCACTTGACCCTTGCCCTTTTCCTCTCCTGGATGAAATCATTCAGCTGTATTAACTACTGTACATAACCTCTCCTCTGGTTGATAAAAATAAACCTGGCCTGTATATAAAACGAAAGTGACAAAAACTTTCACTGCTTGTATTCTGCTATCCATATCCATAAACTAGAGCTTCCGTTTCTCAGTTTTTGTATTCTTTTGTGTAGTTTCTTCCCACTTATGCTTAGATGTCATAACAGAATCCTTTTAAACCCATACTCATAAACACTCCATTTTATCACGTCCCCATAAATATGGTCATTGTTGAACCAGTTTGTTTGATTACAGCTATAGCCTTTGATGTTCTTTGTGTTTCACTGTTGCAGTCATTGCATTTGGGTAATCTGCTTGCAGGTTGCCCTCAGTCAGCCTGATTAACAAAGTCTTGGGTCCTGCGTCGGTTGCTGTCCCTTATTCCATGATGTCAGGTCGTCAGGAGTATAAAACATGCAGCCAACGTCATTACATCAGTCTTTTTTTCCCATGCGGTGCCCGAAGCAGAAGCAGTTTGCAAGTGCCGATTGGCCGACTCCTGAAATTTTCGTTTTCGAGTTTCAGAACCGAAGTCTTCAACTTAAAGCTAAGTACCCTGTTGGGGAAACTTTTTCTTGCTCCTTACCGATGTCAGTAAAAGTTAATAATTGCATTACTTGTGGAAAGCAAATACCTCATAAAGATTTTCATTCGTACTGTATTCCTTGCCTTGGCCCTAACCACGACGTACCTTGCTGTCAGTTTTCTGCTTTATTTAATCAGCGCACTATCCGTCGTCGGTATATTTTTGCCTCTAAATATTTTGGTTCTCGGTTTAATTATCCAGAAATGTCGTTGGTTAGCCATCCGACTACCGGGATTTTCGAAAAAACGCAAAGATAAAGACAGGGATAGGCCACTGCAGTCCAAAACTGCCGCTGCCGACGCTTCTAAGCCAGTCGCCAGTTCGCCGGTACTCAGTGAGGCGCTTTTGCAGCCCCTGATACCCGCTACTTCTGATTCGCAGGCCTCTACTGACACCCATTCGGAGTCCAGTATGCTGCGAGATATTTCAACTATGGAACCCGCAGATGTCTCTACCTTGGATGGGTCCTGAGCCGCTGTGCAGGCACTGGCTTCTGAGGGTGTATTCAGGTCTACAGACTTGCATTTTAAATCGACACCTCCTTCATTACTAAGGCCTAAGTCTCGATCCATGTCTAAAAAAACGATGCTCAGGCCCCTATGCCTAAAAAACAAATGATAAAAATGGCTGAAGATCTAATAACTCTAATCAGGGGTAGTCAACCCCCCCTCTAAGAGACCTAGGGCTGAGCTTGATTATGAATCTTCTGATTAGGATTCTGTTTCTTCTGACTCTTCTGATGACCTGGATTTGTCCATACCTACTTATGAGGATTCTGATGCAGAGGATTCTATTCCCTCTGCTTCCCCTCCTGAGGATTTTTCTTTTGGGGAAACTTTACATACTTTAAGGGAGCATTTCCACTGAGAAAGCCAGGAATTTTCTGATTCAAAAAAGAGGCTTAGGGGTTTCCTTCTTTTACCTCAGCATAGGCCCTTGGCTATACCTCCTGTACTAGACATTGTTGATGATGTGTTCTCGGAATCCAGTTTGGCCCCTGATTCCCTGCCTCCTGCTCCTAGTAAACCTAACAGATACAACGGGGTTCCTGAGTCCCACAAGTTCCTTTTCAAAAAATCCTGTTGCAGATCCAGAGACTATTTCTCAGGGGCCCAAGGGCATTAAGGCTTCTACAGCTAAAAATCCTTCCCCTTCTGATAGAGACTCCAGGGCGCTGGATAGATGGGGTAAAAAGGTTTATACTTCTGCAACCTTGGCAATCAGATCTTTAAACTGCCAATTTCATATGTTAAAATATCAGCAACATATTATTGGACTGCTTATCCAGAAAATTATGTTGATTCCTGACTGTGTGGAAAATAAAGATTTACAGGACTTAATGCGTTCAGCTTAAGTTGGAAAACATACTTTGCAAAGTGGTTTTGATTCTTTAGAGGCCTCTTGCAGGGCTGCTGTTACTGGGTCTGTACTTAGAAGGCATGCTTGGCTTAAGGTGCAATCTTTGCCTGATCATTTTAAAGTTAAATTGTTGGATGCTCCTTTAAATCAGGACCACCTGTTTGGCAACAAGGCTGAAGAAGTTCTTAAAAAGATGGAAGATAAAGCTAAATCTATGCAAACTGTTAAAGATTTTTTACAAGTGCAACCTCCAAGATTTAGTAGGCACTGGCCTACTAAGAATTTGTCCTTTCAAGTCCCTTCCAGGTCCTCTCAGGCCAAACCCAGACACAGCAAAAACCCTAGATTTCAGTCCCAGGGGACTCTCAGAACTAAGCAGTTGGGGGCCTTCACTTCCAAGTCTGGAAATAACAAGACACCCCCCTATGGTAAACAGTCTCAATGACTTCCTTTTAAAATTCCCAAGCACTTATCTTTTGACCACCCCTGTGGGGGGAAAGTTTGCTCTTCATGCAAAGAACTGGGAACTCATAACCCAGGACAAATGGGTTTTAAATATAATGTCCCAGGGATACAGATTTCATTTCCACACGTTGCCAACACCAAATGGGTGGCCAGACCTGCTCCCAAATCAGTGGGCAGAGGCTCAAAAACAAGTACTTTCCCTCTTAAGCATTGGGGCTATTCAACTGATACCAGAAGAGGAAAAGGGACAAGGTTTCTACTCCAGACTTTTTCTGGTACCCAGAAAAGGCAAATCATGGAGTTCAGTCCTGGACCTGTCTACTCTAAACACCTTTCTGGAGATTCCAAAATTCAAGATGCTGACTCTTCACCAATTACTTCCTATGCTAGGCAAAGACGCCTGGTTGGCAACACTAGATTTAAAAGAAGCATACCTGCACAGCACATCCCAATCAGGGAATCTTGCAGAAGATACCTATGCTTCAAAGCAGGCTACACGCATTATCAGTTCTCTGCACTGCCCTTTTGCTTGTCTACTGCACCCAAGGTATTCACAAAGTGCCTGGCTCCAGTTATTGCATTTTGGAGGCAAAGAAGTATTCAAATATACCCATACCTGGACGATTGTCTAATTCAGGCAGAAAGCCAGGGCATACTTTTGAATCATCTCGCATTTGTAGAAAGGGTTCTAACTTGTCTGGGGTACATCATAAATGAAGTCACAACTGGTACCCTGTTAACAAATTACATTCCTGGGAGCAAGCTTGAATACAACTGCCCAGATGGCTTACCTCACGCCAGAAAAGCAAATTCATTTGATAACCTATTTCAAACAAATGGCCACAAAAACCCTGCTATCTGCAATACAAATACTGCAAGCCTTGGGGTTCATGGCCTCCTGCGTTCTTCTAATTCCATATGCAAGACTGCATATGAGGAAATTACAGTGGTATCTAAAAAGTCTATCAACATTCTCCCAGCCTGGAAACAATGATTCCAATCATACCTTGCGTATGCCTGGAGTTCCTCTGGTGGGCAGAGGCCTGCCACCAAAAAAGGGACTACCATTCACACTACCCCCTGCTGCCCAAACCCTAACTACAGATGCATCAGACTATGCATGGGGGTCTCACCTGGCAGGGAAGTACATTCAGGGCAAATGGAACCCAAGTCAAATGCACCTACATATCAATCAAAAAGAAATGTTAGCTGTACAGAATGGTCTGACAGCCTTCAAGGACTACATTCTTCCAGGACAACTAATGGTAAAGATGGGACAACACCACTGTTATGTGGTACATAAACAAGCAGGGGGGTACACATTCCTACCCCCTCTGCAGACTAACTATGGCATTGTGGAACACAGCCTTGAGCTACCAAGTGCACCTACAAGCTCAATTCCTGCCAGGAAAATTGAATACAGTGGCAGATGGACTAAGCAGAATCCTCATGGGCCCACACGAGTGGCAGCTGGAACCAAGGATTTTTAACATGTTGTCAAGTGAATGGGAGAGCCCAGACATAGATCTATTTGCCTCCCCCCAGAACTAACAGTTGGACAAGTTTTGCACAAGGACTCCCCACAAACAAGCCTGGAAAGTGGATGCTCTGTCCTTCAGCTGGAAAAACCTATCAGTCTACGCCTTCCCCCCGCTGCCTCTGCTCTCCAAAGTTTTACTAAAAGTCAAACAGGACAAAACAAGGATGATCTTGATTGCTCCAGACTGGCTGCGCCAACACTGTTACCCCCTCCTGCGCAGTGTGTCACAGTTATCTCCATGGCACTTGCCTCAGACCCCTTCCCTGCTGTCTCAGCAGGAGAACCAAATTCTCCACCCTCAGCTTCCAACTTTGAATCTTGCAGCCTGGCTAATCACTTAAATTCACCCTTATCATCCCTCAGCAAACCTGTGATGGATGTCATCTTAGAGGCAAGGAGACCTAGTACTAGAAAATCTTATGCTGAAAAATGGAAAATATTCTGTGTCTGGAACCAATATCAAGGGATGAGCACAGCAGCGCCCAATTTACCTCAGATTTTACAACACTTAACTGAGATGCTTCACAAGGGCCTGTCATTTTCTTCTATTAAAATTCACGCCTCAGCCATTTCAGCTCATTATAACACAGATCCTTCCCTCTTCGCTCATCCTCTGCTCAAGCAGTACCTCAGAGGGGCCAAAAACCTGAGACCACCCAGGAGAGCTCCAACCCTTGCCCAAACGCAGTTTACCTCCTTTCGAGCTAGCTGCTACTGCAGACTTAAAATTTCTTCCTTGGAAAACAGCTTTCCTTTTAGCAATCACTTCAGCTAGAAGGATATCTGAATTACAGGCTCTTATGGCAGTGGAGCTTTTCATTATCTTTCATGCAGACAGGGTGTCACTCAGGACCAATCCATCCTTCATGCCCAAGGTGGTATCCAGTGTGGCTCTTAATCAGTCCAGTCCATTCATTTGCCAACCTTCTTTCCCATTCCACAGAACAAAGGGGAACGGATTCTGCATTCCTTGGATGTGCACAGACAACTTAGATCCTACTTGGACAGGACTAAACCTCGAAGAAAATCGGAACAACTGCTGGTAGTATTTTCTGCAGGAGCAGAGGGGAAGGCTATTTCAATCAAACCATTTCTAAATGAATAAGCCATTGCATTCATTTCTGCTATAAGCACCATGGAAAACCTATCCCCCAGGGGATCAGATCTCACTCCACCAGGGCTGCATCTACTTCTGCAGCCTTTTTCAGAGGTGTTCCTACCAGGGACATCCTAGAAGCTGCTACTTGGAGTTCTGTACATACTTTCACCAAGCATTATCATTTGCCAATTTTCTCTAAATCCAGAGCTGGCTTTGCCACTGCTGTCTTGCAGGGCCTTATTGCTGGCTCTAATGCTATATAAACTCCTCCTCCCAAGCATAGCTTTGGGAATCTACCCAAATGTAATGTCTGCAACAGTGAAACACGAAGAACATAGTACAGTTGTGTACACGTACCATAAATGTAGATGTTTGAGTGTATTCACTGTTGTAGTCCTGGTTACCCTCCCTCCAGCCCCCTAACTTCTTCTGGCTATACCTCTACTTTCCTTTACTAAGCTTAAAAGCATTTTTGGTGTATTTGCTTTTTGTTGGAGGTATACCTTGTGTTTTTATGTTTATTTTCTCCCCATTGGGGGGGCACCTGACATCTGGGGCAAGAAAAACTGATGTATGACATCGGCTGCATGTTTTATACCCATGACGACCTGATGTCATGGAAGAAGGGACAGCAACCGACACAGGACCCAAGACTTTGTTAATCAGGCTGACTGAGGGCAACCTACAAGCAGATTACCCAAATGCAACGACTGCAACATTGAATACACTCGAACGTCTACATTTATGGTAAGTGTACACAACTGTTCTTTTTGTCTTCATTAATTTCATATTCTAGAAAAACTTGAAACAGTGTCAGAGTCTTCCACAACACTGACATGTCCTTTTCTGACTTTATCAGATGCAAAATAATATCATCTGCAAATAAAGCCAAATTTTCTTGATTACCATACCAATTTTATCCTTGAATTTCTGAGTCTCTTATTTTTTTTGTCAGTGGGTCTAAATATAATGTAAATAATAAGCGGGAAAGAGGACACCCTTGCCTGTTTTCTCTGTTCAGCCACAGCTTATCAGAAAGGAACCCTCTGATCCCTCATACAGCCTTCTAATTGACGTGCTTCCATTGCCCTACTCATAAAATCCCAACATACTCTGTCAAATGTTTCTCTGCATCATGTCCCACCAACAACATCGGCATTTTCTTATATTCTGCTTCCTTCTGGGTCATCATTGTTCTGTTAATGCTGTCCACAAAACTTCATTTGTCCATATCTGTCAATTTTGGCAACTTAACACTTTATAACCATGGTTTAAAATTGAAATGGGACTATATGTAGCTTGGTCTGATGTGTCTTTACCATCTTTAGGCATTACAGCCATCACAGCTTTCTTCCAGGATTTTGGTGCTTCCCCTGCTTTTAAAATACTGTAAAAAAAAACTTTCAGATCCTTGTTACTTTCTTCACTCCTATTCCAAACTTCCACAGGAATATCATCTCCTGGAGACTTTTATACAGACTGGTAATATGTCATCATTTTTATCTCATCTCCTCCTATCATAACTGTTGATTGTTGAGCTTCATCTACCTCTAACCTTGGCATCCTAAAGTCTTACGTAAATATTTCCATTTGTGCTTTTTCTTGATTTCCACAATCCTCTGCTTTATATAAGTTTTCATAACCTTTATGAAATATTTTAGTACCTCTCAGGATCTGTGGTTATTTTTCTTGTTATAAGCTTCCTAAGTTTGGCAACAGTCCTTTCTAATTTCTTTTGCCTAAATCGTTGCACTGAGTTTTTGTACTGTGGAGTTATCAGAAAAAAGTTGCTTAACAGCTCATGCATATTATTTATGTAGTCCCTTATTTTCTCTCTAGCATTCTGCGATTGTGCCTCTTGTTCTGTGAGATTCCCCTTATTCTGCAGTACTTTAACCTTTGTCAGCCCCTTTAAATAATTATTGTTAGTTCATAACCATATCTTTTTTCTTTTATTTTTACCTTGTTTGTAAACTCCACTTTCATTTTAATCCAGTCACTAGCTATAACTTCTGAATAAATTCCTGTCTTCCCAAATAACTCTCAAGTAATTTCCACCACCCATTCCTTAAACTCCTCACTTTTAACAGGTAGATGAGGAAGTGTCAGTGTCTCATTTTTATTTCATTACCCTGCATTTTTATTGTAGCTGTTATTGGCACATGGTCTGAAATAGTTACACGAATCAAAGCTTTCAATTAAATGCATACATTCGTATGAAATATAATTTGTCTTGTCCAGCCCAGTTATTTTACCTTGGGGAAATATGTAAATTCTCCCTGAGTTCCTACTACTGAATTTACATCTTCTTACCAAATACTTTTCATAAATTTCTTCAGAAATCTGCCCTCTTTTGTTATATAAAAGAGGTGTCCCAGGTACTTTATCACTGCTGCAAATCACGTTCCAGTCCCCACCTTTAAGTAATATTCCCTGCTAAAAACTGATTGTCCTAAATTTTTCCTAAGCTCCATAATAGCAGTTTTAAGTGTAATACAAGTACGTGCCAGTAGCATCTTAGTACCACAAATCTACCATTGCTATCTTTATCCCCCTGTTCCAACAATGTTGGAGTTCTTGAGGCTATTAGTATAAGAACTCCCCTTTTCTTTGTCCCTGATATTCTGCTGAATATCCATCCTGAAATCCTTTCGTTATCAATTTGTCATGCTCAGTTCTTTTCAAATGTGTCTTCTGTAGCATTGCTATTTGCACTCTGCATTTCTTAACATAATTCATTGCTCTTACCTTTCTGTGTCTATACCAGTGAAGGCCATTCATGTTTCAAAATATGTTTAGTGAAGCCATTATAAAAAGTTATTCCCACCTATTATATATGACTGCTTTTTCAAATGTCTATTTCCAGCTTTTGTGTTACATGCTAATATTTGTCAGGTTGATTTTTATGCAGTTTCTTGTTATCTGCATTTGAACCTATATTACATTTTACAAGACTTTGTTTTAATGAAAACCCTCGAACAAAAAAAAAACAAACACACTCACAGAACATGCCTATAAGTATTAGCTTGAGAGAGAGAGACAAAACTAAGTACATCTTCAAATAATGAAGTTTATCCCTACTAATAGGAATAATGGTCCCAAATTGACAGCTACAGACACAGGCATTACTTCACTTAACATTAAGGTTATGTGTGCAAGACACATACTTGCAGCCTGTTTTCCTACTTATGCTAATTGTTGTCTGTTCTTGCTTTATCTTTGTTCCCGTCCCAGATGTGAAAAATAACTTGTATGCTTTCAGAAAACATTAAGGTTTAGCCTCAAAAAAACTGTTCTGGCTTTTAATTGCTTGTCCCTATAGTCAGTTTGTGTCCATGGAAACACGAGTACAGAATGTACAGGTGCCTCCAAGCTTTACAGTTTATACTGAACATTTATTTGCCAAAGGAAACTGTGCATTACATTGTGTCCTCTTATTTGTTTACACAACAAACTTGTTATTAGATTAAGCTAAAGGTCATAATCAGACATTCACCTATGCAAAAGTAAGATCGAACAAACTTGTTATTAGATTAAGCTAAAGGTCATAATCAGACATTCACCTATGCAAAAGTAAGAGAGAACATATCAACTCTACATAGGTTATAAACTGTGCACTTTTATACCCCATCCCACATGTCAACAACTCAAGATTACAGCATTAACTTAAAATGCCTTTAGCCAGCCTTTCTTTTTTATGTTGTAATGACTACATTTATTACAGCCGAAAAAGGGGGGGGGGGCACTTGTTTACTTTAGTGTCCTTATCACACAGAAGAGTAACTGAAAATGCTTTACTGTATAATATACAGTTTTATATCATGAAGTGTTTATACAAATAACTATTAAGAACCAAATGTATTTCTTTCCCCCCCACCTTTCCCTTCAGTGTCCTTCCAAAGATTAATGACACCAAGTGGGTTGTATGTATTTCAGTCCCCCACTAGTTCAACAAAGTCGACAAAAGTCTAATCTTTCTTTTTCTTGTAAAGCCATTTCACAAATGTGATTGATGGTTTATAGTTTCACATTTATTCATTAATTTCAATGTTGCTTGTCTTTTTCCTTTTCATTTCCTAAACCCAGCTCTGGTTAAAGTCTGTGCTTTTTTTTCCTATCTCTCAAGCGTTTACCTTTGAAACACTGGACAAGATTTCTCTGGCAAAGTCTCTCTATGTGCTTTATCATTGAAGTATGAAAAGCAGAGTCCCCTTCTGTATGATTGCTTACTTTTTGTTGACAAACTTTTGTATTTCTTCTTTAGCCTGTTCTACATTAAAAAAAAGTCTTTGATCCATCAGAAAGAAATATTCTGAAGACAGCTGGGTAAAGTAGTTTGAATCTCGCACCTGCCTCTCGACATTCCCTGATTGCTGGGATAAATTTACTTTTCTTCTGCTTGGTATATTGAGTAATCATTTTCCACAAACACTACACAGTCTTCAGTTTTTTATTGTTTGCCATTCTGTTGCAATTTTGTTAGGCTCAACTCTTTCTGCTGGTATGTTTGCATCTTTACTAATAGGTCTTGGTGGGTTTCTCATGGCGAGGTATGGACCATAGACATGACGTGCCCTTTCAGTTAACAAATTGTGCTGTGGTATACCAGTCCACCTGCTTATTTTTGCTTTCATAAAATGAATGCAGTCTGTTCCTTCCATTTTCTTGGGTTTTCCCTGTGTTCTGTGCCTTCTAACTCTACTGTGTTTTTTGAAACAGCCATTCTTGAGCAGTCTCATACTTGGCTAACCTTTTCTTTATTTTGACCTCTGATTTTTGCATTTTTATTAGTTTCTCTGAATAACTGTTTTAAGCTTCCATTTTCCAGCCTTTTATTATTTGAGTTGACATACTTCTTCAGAGTTTTGTTTATTTTGATTAGCTCTGAGCACATTTGATTTATTTTTTCTTCTAGATTACTGGAAGCCATGTCTTACACCAAAGCTGGGACTTGAACTGCTTTTTACTTAACGGTTGCAGGATTCTTCCCAATCACTGTTTTCATTTCACCTTTTCTAGTTGATTTTCTTTCAGGCTCTGTATGTTTCTTCTTTGCAGACATCCAAGCAGAGAATTTGCTAGCCAGTACCTGAATTTCCTAAAATTGGCAGAGTTTCTGGCCCTTATCTCTCATTGTCTTTTTTCACACAGGGAGAGCTGAAATCAAACTGTGATTAGTGTGCAGCCATCTTGGATGTCCCTGTTTCTTTAGGCTTTGATCACAGAGATGCCTCCCTCCATATACCTATAGCAAGAAGACATAGGCAGTACTTGAGATTTAAAGCAGGATTTTACTCCTCGCCCATTCGCTTTTCTGCTGCACCTTGAGTAATTATACAGTGCTGGGTTCCAGTAATTGCATTTTGCAGGACTAGGGGCATTTATATTTATTCTTACTGGATTTATTGCCTCATTCAGGCCCTCACCATAGAGGAAATGCAATCTGCTCTGTGGTTCACCCTTGTCTGCTTCCATACTGTGGGGCTCTCTTTGAATATGCTCAAATTATAGCTAACTGCTTCTGAATAAGCACAGTTCCAATTGGACAGCTCCAGTTAAAGGACATGCCATCTTTCCCTTAGTGAAAGTATTGTTTCTCATCACATTTTTCAGTTTCATACAACAGCAGAATCGGGCTATTGCTAGAGAATACCTCAGGATCTTGTGTTTTATAGCATCCTCAGTCCTGAAGGTCCACTCCACACGAGGAAGCTGCAGTAGTACCTGTGGGACTCATGATATCAGTACTCCCACTCTCTGCAGTGGAGTATTCCCCATTCTGCCTTGTTTCAAGAAAGAGCTTTTATGTTAGGTTTTACAAGCAAATCTTAATCTTAGGGTCACTTTCAAATGAGGCCTAGACACCTGCGTACTCATTACAAATTCTTCATATGTATCGGGGGGGGGGGGTGGAAGGACAAAAGAAAGAAAAGCACATCAATGTTAGAGATGATGGATAAAGTTTTAGCTTTATGGGAATCAGGGGTCCTGCATAATCCAACAGATAGCACAAAAGTCATGTAGTACATTAAAAAGGAGGGTGAAACCTCCTACTTTTTCCTTTTATGCTGCTTGCTCACATAAGCTTGGTATCTGGTCCAGTTGTCTGGCTTTTCTCTCAAGGCATCTTATGAGTTATCCTAGGAGAATGTTCTGAAGAAGTGTTTGAGCAGAACTGAAATGGAGCACACACACACCCCCACACACACACACACACACTATTTGCCTTTCCTGAAATTCCTCTTTTTATCTGGGTAATTTGGAAGGTAAAGTACAACAGACCAACAATGTAAGTTATAACACCTTTAGAAATAAGGTAATATCAGTTTTCTCTCTTACTGAGCACAAAAAGAGGGAAATTTGTGCCACTGCCTCAGCACATGGAGCTCTTATTACACAGTAAGCATTCACTGATGTGCCCCAGCTGAAGACTGTAAGGAAGACAGTATGGATGATTTAACGCTCATCCCCCCTCAGGTATTTGTTTATGGAATGACCTGGTTGTCACAACATGGGAGACTGTTGCTCCACACCTATAGTCAATTCCTCCCTGGTTAAATCTGACCACAAACTGATCACCATGGAAATCTCCATATCACCTACACCCCCCGCTAAGGTGACCACCCTGAAAAACTTCTCTAAAGCCAACTTTGGGCTCCTAAAAACAGAGGTGGCTAACTTCTTGGCACCCATGCCAATGAAAGATAGCTGCATGACTGCTGAATCATACACCAATGCACTGTGCAAGCATGTACACAAATGCAGGGACCATGCCATTCCAAATAGAACTAAGGTGCTCTGCTCCAAAAAGGAAGCTGATCTGGTTATCCCCAGCCATCAATAAACTCTACAACAGAAGGAAGAAACTGTTGCAGAAAAAAATGAAGTCACAAGACTGGAAAAACCTCCCTTATCAGTCTCAACAAAAAGCTGAGATCCCTTGTCATATCCTCTAAATCCAGCTATGAAGGCATAATTGTGACTGACACCAAAAACAACCACAAAGCCTTCTATACCTATATCAAAAACCTCAAAGGCAATACCCAGATTTGCTCTGAGTTATTGCACAAGTCAATGGCACCTCCTATACTGAGCCAACATACTGGCCGACAGATTCAGTGCCAACTTTACCCCTCCCCCCCAAGGGCCCTATCACAATACCAGACGAAAGCCTGGTACCCACCATTTCTGCAGCACAGGTGTAAGCTGCATTGTCCAAAGCCAAGAATACAGCATCCAGGGGACCTGATAATATCCCTGGCTGCATCCTACATGAGCTACAAAATGATTTGGCATCACATCTGTGTGCCCTGTTCAGGCTATGTCCCTAACGAATGGTGCACTGCTACAGCCATCCTACTCCATAAAGGGGGAGCAACTATAGACCCTGGGAACTATCGCCCCTTTAGCCTGACGAGTCTGGTATGCAAAGCTATGGAGCGCATCATCATGGACTGCTAAACAAAGATACAGGCAATCTCCAAACTCTTGGCCCCACACAGTTTGGCTTTGTCAAGGGAAGATCCCACCTGCTTAACCTGGTTGACTTCTTCCAGGCAGTCACCATGGCTGTGGGTGAGGGTAAGGCAGTGCATACAGCCTACCTCTACCTGGCCAAGGCATTTGATACCATTCCCTATCATTGATAAACTCACTTAACTAGGCATTAATCCTTACATCACTAGGTGGGTTGCAAATTTGCTCACAGACAGAACCCACAGAGTGAAAGTTGCAGATTCCAAGTCAGACTGTTCACCAGTCACGAGTGGAGTCCCACAGGGCTCGGTCCTCGGCCATCTCCTGTTTGGCATCTACTTCTTAGAAGTCCAGGCCAACACAGAAGGACTCTGGCTGACCAAGTTCACTGATGACTGCAAGCTAGGAGTCGTTATCAACTCCCCAAGTGATGCAGACATCCTACGCAATGTCCTCTCTGAGACCAGTGACTGGTGTTAGAACCATGGCCTGAAGCTTAACGCCAAAAAATGCATTATCCCCTTTGGAAAAAAATCAGTTCCCACAAATTACCATGTTAATGGGAGCCCACTGAACACTGAAGGGGCAAGAAGAGATCTGGGCACCCAGGTCGACAGCCACCTCATCTTCGCCCACCACATTGCCACTGTGGTCAGAAAGCCCTTCTATGTGGCACATCTTATAACCAAAGGTTTTGCATCCAGGAAGAAAGAGGGCATCATCTCTCTCTACTCATTCCTCATTAGACCAATCATAGAATATAATGCCCCGTTTGGCATGTACCTGACCAGACACCTGTAACAGCTGGAGAGGCCACAAAAGTACCTCATAAAAAGGATCCTAGGCCTTAAATGCATGTCCTACACAGACAGACTGAAGAAACTTCAGCTGTTCTCAGTCTCTTATCGTCTACTTAGAGGTGATCCCTGCTTGACTTACAAAGCCATGTCTGACCCAGCCCTACTTGAAAAGCTACACCTAAAGAAATCCCAGTCCTCCTACGCCACATGCTCCAGAGATCACAACCACATTACCACATTTAACAGAACATGTTGGGGGGACAGGTTCATCTCCCAAAGACTGCCCATTACTATGGAATAAGCTTCCAATTCATGTCAAGCAGAGCACCTCACTGGCCCTCTTCAAGAGAAATCTTGACGAGTGGATGGGTAACAAAGTTCACTCTGTGGATCATTCCAGTTGCCCTAATGGATAGGGGCACTGTGAACTAACATCGGGTGACACTGTGCCTGGGCACTTTTTTTGAGCTAGGCTTGTAAAGGCTCCAGGGCCATTAGCCTAGTACACTACTATGAACCTGTGAATGCATGCTTCCAGTCTTAACTGGGACTAGAAAATGAATTAAGGAAATCATACTTGGTAAAATGGAAAATATTCTACCTTTGTTGCCAAAAAGAGTCCCTGGACCCGAACCAAACAACAGTGTCCATTATCTTCAGATAGTTGTTAAAACTTTACCGATTAAGCTTGACTTGTGCTTCATTAAAAATGCATGGATCTGCTGTCTATGCCTGCTTGCCCTAACATCCCCCTTTACTCCTTACTACCGGTGATACAATTCCTTAAAACGTTCTACATTTGAGGCCAACCAGGAAAGCCTTTGCTTTCAGCAGGATTTAAATTCTTCATTGGAAATTGACATTGCTACCTTTTGAGCCAAAAGCCTTAGTGCTTCTCAGATTCTTGACATGGAAAACGATCTTCTTAGAGACTGTAAGTTTTGTCTGGAGAATTTCTGAATTGTATGCCCTTATGTGCAAACAGTCCCTAAATCATCTTTCCTAAAGAATAAGGGTTAGACTTCATATCCAGTTTAGTCACACGCCCCCCCCCCCCCAATCAGACAGTCAACCTCTTGATGTTTACCCAGTCACCAAAAAATAGGACAGAAAAGATTCTGAGTACTCTGGCTATGCATAAGCAACTCTGAATTTGGCTCAAAAAAAAAAAAAAAAAAAAAAAGACTAAATAGGCAAGGATAGACAGCTGTTTATAGCCTCTGCAAAGGGTAAGGAGTACAGGCTTTGTTTGTGTCAAAACAAATCATCTCCATATTGGTAATACACAGCATCTTATTGTGTTACTCCTTTATGGAGAGTTTGCACCAGGCTGTGTTGTGGCACACACTGTTAGCTCAACTTCGGCTGCCATAGCTTCCCTTGAGGGAGGTAGCGTGCTTCTTCTTGGTCATTTGTTCACACCTTTTCCTAGCACTACAGTTTGGATGTCACCTTCAGAGCCAGGGCAGGTTGTGCTGTAGCTGTCTTGCAAGGGTTTTTACAAACCACTTTTTGCAGGGCAAGCCACCTCACAATTTATAATCTTTGTGAATCATCCCAAAGAGCAGTACTGCAGCAGTGTGTATAATACAGCTGTATAGGAACTTAGCATATTTCTAGATGTTCGAGTATATTCACTGTTGCAGTATTTTTTACTTCTCTTCATTCTTCTTTTCTTGATCTGTTACCATATGGGGTTAGGATGGGTACCCAGTCAACTTCTAACCCCTAACTTCCCTCTTTCCTGAACCTTCAAGGCATCCATCCTTCTCAAGTTGCTTACTGCTAGGAGAGCAAACCTTGGGGGGGGGGGGGCTTCTGATTTGTCTAACTTCGTGAGGTACATTTGCTGTGGCTACTGTCACATCCCTAAATCTTCAGGAGCAACAAAGAACTAAAGATGACATGAATGGACATCCTTATAGCGTACCACAAGCTTCCTGACGTCCATATAGGAGGGCATCTGCCTAGCCAGAAGGGAAGTGTAAAAATTGTGGAAATCAAGCTAAACATTGGGCCTTCTGGGGCAGAAATCCCAAGAGTTAGCAATAGTGCAGCAGCATTGAACATATGCCATAACTGTGTATGTCCGAGTACATGCCCACACAAATATGCTTTCTTTAAGCATTATTTCTGTACTTCATTTTCCTAAGTAGGCACCAATGTAGCTCTTAATGTGCACCTTAGAGTTTATGTGCAAGTCTATGGAAAGTGTTTATCTTTTGCATTGCGAAAAACCTGTATAGTACTCTGGTCCCAACACATTGTATACTTAGCAAGGCAATTTATATTCTGGAGATTTCTCCTCCTAAGAAAAATACAATACTGATTGAGATGCTGTCCACATTATTAATTGTTGTAGTGAAGATTGCCAGATAAGATAGTACATTTGTAGGTAAATATATGTATTGTAGCAATACATCTTAAAGGAGAGGTATGTGCAACAGTAAAGCTACCCTCTGTCCTTCTCCCAAAAGTGATGTATATAGTCTTTTAGTATTTTACTAAAACATTGCAGAGTGATTTTGTCAGCCTTGAAAAAAAAGTGTTTGTTTCTCTGAAGTCAGTAATTGGTTACACTGGTAATGCCAGAGAAGACCATAAAAATTATGAACAATTGAAGAAAGGTAATGCCTCCTCCATTATATGGGATTTTTATACGCTAACGAAGATCCTTGAAACACTGTTGTAAGACCACTGCTCACTTTTCATAGGGTTACAAGGATGTCTGGTAATAAATGCTGGCCATTATGTGAAAGAAAGTAATTAGGTAGTAACTAAATGTTCTGACCTAACTACTACATTAATCTCTCTTTGGAAGTGTACTTATCCACAGCTGTACTTTCTCCCATGTTTGTCAGTTTGTTACTCAGCATTGTCACACAAGATCCCTTTGAACAGAAGAAGGTTATCCATCCATCTGTGCAGTTTTATCTCATAACTTTAACTTTTCCAGTGATTTTTACATTTTAATTAAAATCAAAAGGCTGGGCCACTAAGAAAGATTATTTATCAGTGGAAGCAATTCCCCTTTTGGTATTATTCTGTCTGGAGGTATTTCCTCATTGTATGTAAAGCAGTAGGTAGTCTTTTTTTTAACAGTGTTTGGGTTACGTCTCTGTGCAGTTCTACTTGTCTTTTGTGGGATTCTCTACTATTTTTTTTATCTGTGATAAAACTGCTGTTAAAGGATGTTCATCTCAGATCTCCAAAAAGTAAACTGATTCTAACATGAGTCCATTTATGTTTTGGATGTACTTACTAAACATCCATTTGAGCTAGTTTACTAAGTGCATTTAAAAATTTTAACTCCAAAAACAGTTTTGTTGGCAGTGTTCACTTTGACCAGTAAACCTGATAACATATGAACCATCTAAAGTGTTCCACAAAAGTAGGGTTTCCCTTTTCGATAATCTTTTTTTTTCATCTGATTGATTGTTGTAT
The DNA here is from genome assembly GCF_019279795.1 of Protopterus annectens. NCBI lineage: Eukaryota > Metazoa > Chordata > Ceratodontiformes > Protopteridae > Protopterus > Protopterus annectens. The sequence goes on from NC_056737.1 coordinate 520,038,614, forward strand.
ATTACTCTTCATGAAGACTGTTGATTTTTATTACACGCACCCTCTGAATTATAGAAGCAACATTTTCATTGCTATCAATCTTTGTTAATAGTTATAAGCCTTCATTTCTCAGATAAAGCCATTCAAAAAACCTAGAGTTCTTTTTTTAATTCCAAATAGGCTTGGTACATCAGTTTGTAAGTATACTATATTCGGCATGTTGCATGAATTATGCATTAAATTCAGAAGGATGCAGATTCTGTTCTTGCAGCAGGTGCCCAGATCCATTTTCCTGTACTGATACTGCTGCGCCGCATTTTAGGGTGTGCTCTCCTTTGTGTGACATTGATGTTAAGGATCTCATTACATTTATTGGAAATAGCAACAAGGAAATTCCGTCAGTGTCCTGGCCAGATTTCCTTTGTCTGTATAAATACTACCTCAGTTCTACCCTGAAAGTAGACCACATACCTAGGGGAACTTATAAATCCAGTAAATGTACACAAATGCATTCCTTCATGTTATGATCATGCACTTAAATTTGTTTCTTGACAGGTAAGAGCTTATTCTGCTAGGATCACTGGTTGTTTCTCACCAGCAGTGATGGAGCCTCTTGCTGAGATTTGCAAGGCTATACCTTGGTCTTCCATCCTTGCATTTACTTGACTTTGTAAGCTGGGGTTCTATTCTAGGGATAATTGGGTGCTGTTCAGTACTGGTTCAGTGTATACTGGCACATGCTTCTAGTCATCCGAAGTGTAGCTTGGGTTGGGTGAAGGATACAGCCAACCTGGGTACAACTGGCAGATGCCATTTGATCAATAGTGCAGTACCAGCATTCAGAAATTAATGCCAGTACTTCTTTTATGGCCAGGGATGAAACACTCAGTGCTTGTATGTTATGAAGTTCAGTACCTGCATTCAGATGTGAATGCTTATGTTGCATTTGGAGTCAGGAGTCGGGGCTGGTGCATGTCAGAGCTCCAAGTGTGGTATTTGGTCTGTAGCAAGTTGCTTTTTACATCTGTTCAATTGAAGCTAGTGTTGTCGCCTCACAGTAAGATGCTGTCCGGTTCGACTCTCAGGTCGAGCGTCTTCTGCGTGGAGACATGCGTGAATGGGCATACCTTCGTTGAAGGTTGTCCGTCAGGGCTGGCAACTCGGTATGTAAAAATCAACTGCCAATCATTAGCGGACCAGAGTTCCGCTGTGGCAACCCCTAACCGGGAAAAGCCGAAAGTCACAACAACAACAACAATTGTAGCAATCAGTTTGTGGTGGCTGTTTATATTAGGATACACCAGCGTGTGCAGTAGCAATCCCCATCCCCAGTTTGAAGTGGGCAAGAATTGTAATTATAATATTTTATAAATATGATTTTATATTTATAAGTTGTTCTTAAGATGAGAGATTAAAAGATAGACAGCTTAAGTCCTTCGGGAGGGTGTTGCCCCCCACACCATAGGACTACAAGGCAGATGAACTTAGAGTTTTGTATATCAGGTGGTACAGGGGGCCAGCAGCCCCCTTGCTTGATGTGTAGTTTTTCATTTTCATTAAATCTGTAATGCCCGATATTAAAGTTTCAAATTTTTACTTAACCATGCTTAAAACTTTTTACTTGTTCCTAGAATAAAAATAACCTTTAAAAAACACCCCACCCACCATGCTTAACTGACAGCCCCATTAGATTGTTTGCTACAGTTTACAAAGATTAGTCCTTTTTGCCCTCAACTTGGAGTAAGGCCTTTTTTTGCATCTTAACTTAAAGTTGAGGAGTCAGATCGGGGAACTGCACAGGGCACAAAATAAGCCGACCATGGCTGTGTTACTCATTGTAGAGTTCATTGCTTTTGGTCTAAAGATGCTGAGTTAGCAAAATGAAGGGAAAAAAAGCTGAGAGGGAAGAATACTGCTGTACAGATATGAGAAATACTCTTAACAGTAGGTGGTTTATTTCCTTTCAGTCTTTTTGGCATCAAAACTCATATCCTTTAGAGCTATGTGTTCTTTATATCTAGTTGATTTTTTTTTGTTGTTATGTTGCTTCATTGAAGCTTTAGTCAATGAGAATGTGCCATGTGGGCATTTACGTGATTCACAGCTTGGATCTCTTCTGTTTAAGAGTAGGCAAAGAGTGAGTAATTCATTTTACTTCTGCAGAAAGTAATTGGAAGTCTGGCTGCACTTTCCTTCTTATCACATTCCAAACTGTCCAGTGATTAGGGCATGTCCTGCAAGGCTGTGATACGTAGTAGCTTCATCCTGTTCTTCCAGAAAGCGTTTTGTAAGTCAGTGAGAAGCTACTGCAGTCAGTACTGAACTGAAGCAAGTTTGGGTGGGAGGGTTATTCGTTTTGCACTTAACGCTGTTTGACAGTCCCAGAATTTGTCTGTACTCTTGAGGAGTACATATTTTAGCTAGTGTACTTTGCTGTGTTGCCTGCCCCTTTATGCTTTGGTGATGCATGTTGCCTGCCCCTTTATGCTTTGGTGATGCATCTTGGAGGGAAGTGTATTGCAGGGAAAGAAGCAAAAAGCAGTGAAATAATTAATTGCTTGGAATACACAAATCTCAGGTCTTATAAGCACAAAAGTAATCATTTGCAGAAAGGCATGAAGTAAATTAATCTTCTGCTGTTGTGGTGAGTACTTTGCACAACTACATTTCCCAGAAAAGTATTTAATTTTATCTGTGAGTATGTAGTCTGAAGGTATGCAGAAGAAATCTGTTGATTTAATTGTAGAGCTGTAAATTAACAGTTTGAATTGGCATGGAGTATTACCTTTGGACAACAGATCTCTCAAGTCACCTGACAGGTAGTTTTCTCTTCACAGAACGGATTGAAAAACTTAAAAGTGAAGAAATTTCAATACATTCTGACAGATCATGTTATGAAAATGAGTTGCAAAAACTTCAACAGAAACTAAAGGTGATGCAAGAGTTGTATCAAGAAAATGAGATGCAGCTGCACAGGTAAGCAAATATTGCTTGAAGTGACTTAGCCACATACCGAAAATCACTTATAGTGTATTATTGTGTTCTGTGTTTACATGACTGAGTGAAGTAATACTCATCGGTGTTGCTGTGTTCTGTAATTTTGTGACTGAATAAGGTAATACTCATTTGTGTGTTCTTCAAGAATGATTTATTTAGAAATTTGAGCTTTTATCAAGAAAGATACTGAATGCTATCTTTAGCCATTTCACTATACCACAGGAGTGAGAATTACTGTGGACTGTACTGGTATTTAAGTTTGATGACTTGGATAGGGGACTGATTCTGTTGGGTCCATTTCTATCCCATCCATAGACAGAGATTGACGATAAATATTACTATGGGTAAAAAGCCATGAAAACTTAAGAACAGGTCATGAGCAACATAATAGAAGCTGTAAACCATGAGTGCGATACAGGAATACAGAAAGAGAGAGAGATGAAACTAACCGATGCTGTAGTAGGCAACTAAAGCACAGTGCATGCAAAACTAATACACTGTTGCAATTGTATGTATGTACAAATATGAGTACATATGAAAATGTTGCAGGGATTGTTATTGCATGTTTTTTAGGAGGAAAGAAGTTGGGGAAAGATAGTGTACACACGCTTTATAGTACATGCATTTGTGTATAAGTGTATACATATGTGTGTGTGTACGTATATATGTGTACAAATGCAGTGTATTTGGTATAATTTCATCTAAAATTTTGCCCAGTAACAAAATATCTAAAAATGTAATCTAAAACGCATTTAATGCCATCATATCTCATCTGTTGTTTCATACTGAATATGTAATGTTAAGTTGTCCATCTCGCCTTTGTTCTTGCTGTTTGGCTTTGGAGCCGATCCTCGGCTCCGACTTGGCCATCTTCTATAGCTCGAGAGCTGTTTACTGGCTCGAGGCTATCCCTTATCCCAGAATGCCCAGATCTCGTTTGCCGCTTCAGCTGCGAGGTTGCTTCATTACTGGCTCAGGCTTAGTATTGTTTTGTATTACATATTTTTGCTGTTATTGTAAAATTTTAATTGTAAAAGTGTTATTAACCTTAGTCTCTTAGTACTTATACCCTTTATCGCCTTATATTTTGTGTGTGTGTGCGCTTTGTTGGCCGTCGTTCCTTTCCGCAGGCCTCTTTTCCTTTGAACTCGTTTTAACTTAGAGAGTCCCCCCCCCCCCCCCATTAGGTTAGCCGTTTAAGTTGTAATAATTATTATAACTTTTTTTTCTGGTTGTTGTTTTGGTTCTTTAGTTTAAGAAAATGTCTAAAGATACCAATGTATCTGGCTTCAAAAAGTGTGACTCATGCTGTCAGAAAATGTCTCTGACAGATGGGCACACTAGTTGTGTATATTGTTTGGGCGCTGTTCACCTGCAGGACTCCTGTTCTATATGTCACGCTTTTAGTACAAGAGTCCTGCAGGAGTGCAAAAACAAATTAATCCTTTGGGGATTATTGAAGCCTCAGGATTCTCCGGCTAAAAGTGCTCAGCCAGCGAAATTCCCTAAGTCTGTCAAGCCATCGGCTCCACCTTCAGAGCCAACTCCTTTACTTGACCAACCAAGTATGTCGGTGCTGGCTGGCACCAACAAGGCAACTCCTACATCGGCTCCATCTGTTATTTCGGAGCCATTTCTGAGCCATAAGAGACTGAGGTCTCCATCCTTGGAGCCCATCCACTCGGCACCTCAGTCACCCTTGTTAGAGTGAACGTAGCCATCATTCTTCCCACTCCACTCGATCCTCTAGATTATCGGATCATGATGTGGAGAGAGTAGTAAGTAGGTTGCTTAAGTCACAGGCCCTGGCAAAATTACTGTCCAGCTCACCTCAGCAGTTATCTGCTCCAACCGCCTCTATTTCCATTCCTCCTTCGATTACATTTAGCTCGGAGGTGGAGACCATGGATCTGCAGGTAGTAGAACCATCGGCGCCGATCATCATCTCTCCTTCGGTTCCGACGTCTGCTCCATTTACCTCGATTGTGCCGTCTATCACGGGATCTGGGCGCCGGGGCTCACATATCAGCTCCAAGGGGGGGAGTGGCATTGGACCCTTGTCCAACCCCATAGTCCCCTTGGAGCTTCGGTGCAGGTGAGCTCGGCTCCAACATCGGCCTCGGAGCCGTCACCCTTGACGCGGAGAAGGGCTCCTGTCTCTTTGGAGCCGGAGCTTTCTTTGCCTAGAAGTCAGGACGCCTTTGAGGTCATGCGGAGTGTGCTATCCCCCCGAATCAGCTCTACTGCCAGCTCCATCGGCTCTGCCCCCCCCCCCCCGTGGTGTCTGTTCCAACCTCTACTCCTCCTCCAGACCCCAAGCGTAGGGGAACCTATGCCCCAGGACACCCCATTGGGTGATCCCTCTTCTTCCAAAGCCTCCCCTGATCACTTGGAATAGCCTTTCCAGAAGAAGACGTGCAAGAGGAAGCACATAGACTCCCCTGAGTTTGTCACCTCAGATACAGACATGGATGAATTGGAAGGGTCCACAAGGTCCCCCTCTGAAGTTGTTTCCTTTACGGACATCCTTGAAATGCTTAGAGGGGGGACTGAACTTCTCTAGCCCCTACCGAGGACGAGTCTGTATACCTGGACGCATTTGGTTCCCGACCTTCCACCTCCTGGGTATCTCCTCCTTTCGAGCCACTCATGTCTGTAGTGGCTCGAAAGGCTTGGTCAGCTCCAGATTCTGTGGAACCTACTCCGAGGAGACCAAACAAATTTATTACAGCCTCCCAGGACAAACAATTCCTCTCCAAAGGTGTGCCCGTTGATGCCATGGTGGTAGCAGCAGCCACCAAGAAAGAGTTAGCAGAAACCTCTTCATCTGTTCATCCTCCAAAGAGTCTCAGACGATGGACAGATATGGAAAGCGAAAGTTTGCTTCAGCGACCTTTTCAGTGAGGTCCCTGAACTATATATGCTATTTTACATGTCTTCAAAGGGATCTCCTGAAAGAGTTTGGAGATGACCTTCAAGATCCTACAGCTGAAGGGAGTAACAGCCAAATTAGCTTCTCAGCTTGCGACTCTTAATTCCATAGTCAACTCCTCCATGAGGCTGATTTCCTATGCAGCCGATGGAGCGAGCAGAGCCACAGGGACAGGTGTGGCTCTCAGGAGACATGCTTGGATGCAGCTGTGTCAGTTTGCGGAACCCTTTTGAGCTTCCTTCACCAATACCTCTCTTTGATGGCTCCTTTCTCTTTGGGCCTCAGGTGAAAGACACATTGACCAGGTGTGAGCAGGAAGGCAAGACTCTCTCTGTTGTGGGAGTCCATTTTTCCACCCTTTCCAGACCTTATCCCAAGGGACAGAAGAGCAGAAAGATGTGGTTCCGAAAATCCCAGGGACCCTTGCCTGACACATGTGGTGGGTTTTCCCCCAGGGGCAGAGGGGGAAACAACAATAACAGACACTGCCCTCGTGACAGAGGGGGACCGCAAAACCAGGGTGACAGAGAAACCGTCTCTACCAAGCCCTTACAGCATCCCTGAAAGGTTGCCCGACTGCTCACCTCTGGAGGCAGTCGGGGGGAAGACTTTCGCTGTACCCAAAAGCCTGGCAAAATATAAAAAGAGACAGATGGGTACTATCCATTATGTCCGGAGGCTACAAAATTCCCTTCCATCAATTCCCCATAGAATCAAAAAAGTCCATCCCAGATTTCCCACCCAATCCAAGGGATCAAGCAGTCACAGAAGTTTCAAGACTGCTAGAAAAAAGAGCCATTCAAGAAGTCCCCGCAGACCAACTAGGATCCGGAACTTACTCAAGATTCTTTTTAGTACCAAAAAAGACAGGGGACTGGAGACCAATACTGGATCTCAGCAGATTGAACAAATCTGTACAAAAAGAAAAGTTCCAAATGGTGACACTACAGTCCATTTTCCGTTTTCCGGGTCAGGACAATTGGATGTGCTTGATAGATCTTCAGGACGCGTACTACCATGTCAAGATGGACAGATGCTCCAGGAGATTTCTTCACTTCCGGGTAGGGGCCAGTCATTACCAGTTCAGAGCTCTACCCTTTGGTCTCACCTCAGCCCCCAGGGTGTTCACCAAGTGTATGGCAGTAGTCAAGGCTCACGTGAGGCGTCAAGGATTCTAGGTGTTTCCCTATCTAGACGACTGGCTCCTGACTGCTACCACCAGGCATCAACTCTTAGAGGCACGGGATTATACAATCACATCATGCACTCAACTAGGCATTACAGTAAATTTCGAAAAATCTGCCTTGTGGCCCTGTCAGTCTGTCACATACATAGGAGCAGAATTAAACATAAAAGAAATGTTTGCAAGATTACCACAGGGAAGAGTTTCCACTATTCGTCAACAAGTGTTAATTCTAATGCAGAGCAAATTCAAGTCAGATATATCCTCCAAGCTCTAGGCTCCATGGCAGCTGCCATTCTTCTTGTCCCATTAGCTTGTTTCCACATGAGAAGGCATTTCCACATGAGAATCCTTCAGTGGCTTCTTTTCACGCAGTGGTCTTTCCAGGAGCTACCCATGTCTCACATGATCCTGATCACAGAAACATGCAAAAGGCACCTTTCTTGGTGGATGGTCTCCCCACTAGTAATTCAGGGCAGACCTTTCATATAACCCCCTCCAGTAGCCACAGTGACCACGGACGCCTCCCTGATTGGGTGGGGGGGCATTATCTAGGCAGGACAGTCCAAGGCACTTGCCAACCTCACGAGTACTATCTGCATATCAATGTCCTAGAAATGAGAGCAGTGCTCCTAGCATTGCAAGCCCTTCAAGACTCTCTTCCTTCCGGGACCATTGCAATTCAAACGGGCGACATGTCCGTGGTGTGGTACATCAACAAACAGGGCGGGACCAGGTCTTACACCTTGTGTCGAGAAGCACTCAGACTGTGGCAATGGGTGATTCCCTCCCAATGTTTTCTGATAGCAATGCACATCCCTGGGAAATCCAACGTCATAGCGGACAGTCAGCAGAGCTATCCTCGTACCTCACGAGTGGTCTCTGAATCGGGAAGTTGCGGATCCTGTCTTCCGCAAATGGGGACAGCCTTGCTGCGATGCATTTGCCACTCCTCTCAACAACAAATGCAGCAGCTATTTCTCCCTACTTCCTCTTCCATGTCATATACCAAGAGATGCTCTAGTCCACGATTGGCCTCAGGGACTCCTTTATGCTTTTCCCCTAATATCAAGACTCGTACAGAAAGCAAAATCATTGGGTTGCAAAATGATCCTCATTGCCCCATATTGGCCTCGACAGATATGGTTCCTGTTCCTGCACCTCCACTTTCTGGATCAACCGTGGATTTTGGACCCGGTTCCAGATCTTCTGATTCATCAGTCAGGCGGGTTGCACCAATCCCTTCAAACTCTCCAGCTCACAGCTTGGTTACTCAACTTCCAACCTTAGCCAGGCTTTCCAGTATCTCCCCAGCAGTCAGTGATATTATTGTTTCCTCACATAAGTCTACTACGAGGAAAACGTATGCTAGTAAATGGAAACTGTTTTCTTACTGGGCAGAATCTAGAAAATTGGATCCTTTCTCAGCCCCAGTCCATGAAATTCTTGAATTTCTAGCACAACTTTTTCAGTCTGGTGCGACTTCCGCTACCATTAGAGTACAGCTGGCTGCCATTTCTAATTTTCATATTGGTATGTTTAATTCTAGCATAATGTCTCATAAGCTCTGCAAGGCCTTTATGAGAGGAACATCTCTTGTTAGTTCCCCAGTTAGAGATCCTCCTCCTTCTTGGGATCTCAGTTTAGTTTTAGCTTCTTTAATTTTGCCTCCCTTTGAACCGGCAGCATCATGTTCCTTAAAATTTCTTTCTTGGAAGACACTTTTTCTGGTTACTATCACTTCAGCTAGACGTGTCTCAGAACTTTAAGCACTATGTGTTCGTCCTCCTTACCTGGTGTTTCACAAGGACAGAGTTTCTCTGTGGACCAATCCATCCTTTGTTCCTAAAGTCTGCTCAGAGAACAATTTAAATCAATCCATAGATCTCCCAGTTTTCTTTCCCAATCACAGCAACAAGGCAGAATACAAGCTCCACCAATTGGATGTGCACAAACAATAGCGTTTTTACCTCCATAGAACTAAGGAACTAAGAAAGTCAGACCAGTTATTTCTTTTTTATGCTTTCAACAAACAAGGCCTTCCAGTTTCTAAGGTGACCTTGTCCACGTGGTTATCTGATACTATTGCCTTTATTTATCAGTTATGAAATAAAGAGCTACCTGCTAAACCAAAAGGTCATTCTACTAGAGCATTAGCCACCTCTGTAGCCTTTCAGTCTAGGTTGCCCATAGACTCAATCTGTGCAGCTGCCACTTGGGCACACCCTCATACTTTTATCTCTCATTACAAGGTGGATATGGTCTCCTGTTTGGTTCTACTGTTCTGAAGAGTCTGTTCCAATAAGCCACCTGGGATTTTAGGTGCTAGGGACATTGTCCCAAACAGCAAGAACGAAAGCGAGATGGACAACTTAATATAAAGAAGTTATGTACCTACCGTAACGTTCCATGTTGGTTGTCTTCATCTCTCCTTCTTTCTTACGTCCCTCCCTCCTTCCCCCTTCCTAGAGGATTGAGAGGAGTTCCTTTTGTTTTCCCTGGCTGAGTATCTTTTATTACTTCACATGCCAGGTAATTTATGACTCTTTCCTTGTTTAGGTGTATTGGACAACCAGTTTTTAGGTAACTGGTTACTCTACTTATGTCTAGTGTGTGCTATCACAAGGAAGATCTGGGTAGCTGACGCTGGGCATTCTGGGATAAGGGTAGCCTCAAGCCAGTAAACAGCTCTTGAGCTATAGAAGATGGCAGAATTGGAACCGAGGATCGGCTCCGAACCCAAACAGCAAGAAGGAAGGTGAGATGAAGACAACTAACATGGAACGTTATGGTAGGTACATAACTTCTTTTTCCTGTAAAAGCTTTTTTTGCATGAGGCAAGTTGCCGGCGTCCCCCATGTAGACGGGGGGGGGGCTTTGCCACCCCCACCCCTTTACCCAGGTTCACACAACCATGGAGAAAAGGGAAAACACCATGCAATGTTTACCATCGCTGGTGTACAAACTTGTAGATCTGACATTGTCAAACTTCATTCCATCCATGGAAAGTGGGCTCAGTTCTGATACTGGAAATGACTCGGCCGTTACTATAGCTCACACCATCAAAAACCCCTCAAGCTTTACCTCTACCCTGAATCCCTCTTTTTCAGCTGCCTCAGATCTCGTTTGCTGCTTTCTGAAACGGTTATGTCCAGCTGTTACTCTCGAGCAGTACTAGGTTTAGGTAAAATTTTTTGTCCTTTCCTTGCAGTTTCTGTCTATATTTTTCTGTCTTATTTCTTTTTAAACGTCATGTACTTCTACTAGTATTATCATTGATACCTTTCTCCTTTTTACACGTTTGTGTACTTCCCCATTGTAATTGTTGATAGTTTCCCTCTCTGTCGGTCCTTTATCTTAAATATAAAAAATTAATTATAAAATATTATCTCTTCTGCTCTCACTTTCCTTGTCACTTCCCTTGTGAGGTGAGACATCCTTAACAATTTCTGTATACATGTTTTCACTGTTTGTCATAGCTGAGAAGGGTTGAGGGCCCCTCTAGCTTCAAAAAATGCTAGAAGTGTGGCCATAAAATTTCCCTGTCAGATTTTCATGCACTATGTGTATATTTTCATGCACTGTGTATATTGCCTTGGTCCTCCTCACTTACAGGAAGGTTGTAGCCACCATGCTCCAGTGGAAAGGAGTAACAAACTAATTTGAAAAGGACATTTGCCATCAGCTTTTGGAGAAGCCATATCCACTGCTGATAAAGCTAAAATAGATATCTCATCTTTTTCCTACTGACAAAGTTAAAAAATGCATTTCATTGGTTCTGACCTCCCTGTCAGTTCAGAAAGCCAGAAAATGGAAGTCTTCTGTTCTAACTGTTCCCTTGGAACCGAAAGCCCCTGTTTCAGAGTCTTTGGTACAGACAACTTCAGTTTCAGCACAGACTACAGTTACGAGCCCATCGACATCGAAGGCTTTGACACAGGATTTGGCTTCTATTCCATTGACTGTGACTATTAGACCTAGTACATCTTAGTCCCCTTCAGTTGATCCTTTTGCTGGGGAATTACCAGAAATGCTTTTGCAGAGGCCTAAGTCTCATTCAGCTTCATCTGTCTGCTCCACCAAAAGCCTTATGGAACTGGATGTGGACAGATTGTATGGGCTAGAGGGCTTTCAGGCTCACCTTCAGTACCAATTCCTTCTGGTCTTGGTACTGAAACATCTTCCATGTTCATCGTGCATACAGCTGCAGTCATAACAGATGGGTTCTCCTGCCGTCAGGCGGGTCCTCGGTCGGCCAAATTCCAAAGTCTAGGTCCGGCGTCGGTTGTCGTCGCTTCTTCCCTGACGTCAGTGCGACAGGGGTATAAAAGAACCAGCCGACGCCATTTTCTTCAGTCTTTCTTGCCGCGCGGTGCCCGAAGCAAAAGCATTTCGCAAGTGCCGGTCGGCCAGCTCCTGAAATTATGAAAATTTTGCAACCGAAGTCTTCTTGAAAGCTAAGTACCCCGTTGGGGAAACTTTTCGTGCCTCAGACCGATGTCAGACAATGTTAATAATTGTATTTCTTGTGGGAAGCAAATACCGCATAAGGATTTTCATTCCCTCTGTATTCTTTGTTTAGGCCCAGACCACGACGTCTCGGTCTGTCGTTTTTGTGCTACATTCAACAAATGCACCATTAAGCGTCGGGCGGAGTTTGCCCAGCATTATTTTGGCAAAAAATTTAACTATATTATGTCGTCGGATACTCCGACTCCAGTTTTGTCTAAAAAGCGCAAAGATAAGGACCGACACACGAGGTCCGCGGCCTCTACCGACACCACACCAAAGACGACTTCAGGTGGTCCGGTTCTCAGCGAGGCGCCTACGCAGCCCCTGACTACCGACGACACTTCATTGGCAGTGTCTTCTGTGCCCGAGGTCGCAGGCTCCTCGGCCCACACCCTGTCTACAGATACCGAAGCCACTCTTGGTGGTGAATCTCAAAATGTAGACAGGTCTGCCTCCTCTCAAGGTGTCTTCAGACCTTCCTCTTCTTTTTCCATCAAGGCTTTCACGAAGTCTAAAGCAGCCATGCATTCTAAGAGGCAAGCTACACAGGGCCCATCTCCAGGCCCCATGCCTAAAAAACAGATGCTTAAAATGGCTGAGGATTTAATTACTCTTATCAGGGGTTCTCAACCCCCCCCGGACAAAAGGCCCAGAGTGGAGGAAGAAACCCCCTCCTCTGATCAGGCCTCCATTATATCAGAGCACTCTGATGAACAGGAACATTCTTACTCCCTTTTTGAAGATTCTGATGCAGAGGAGTCCATTCCCTCTGTATCCCCCCCAGAGGATTACTCATTTGGGGAAACCTTGCATACCTTAAGGGAACACTTCCACTGGGAAGGCCAAGAGTACTCAGATTCCAAGAAAAGGCTTAGGGATTTTCTCTTGCTACCTCAGCACAGGCCTCTGGCTATACCTCCTGTCTTGGACGTACTAGATGATGTGTACTCTGAGGCCTGTCTTAACCCGGATTCTTTACCTCCAGCCCCAGTCAAGCCTGACAGGTACTACCGGGTTCCTGACTCACACCAGTTTCTATACAAAAGCCATGCGGCTGACCCAGAAACTATCTCACAGGGCCCCAAGGGAATTAAGGCCTCCACTGCTAAAAATCCATTACCTTCCGAGAGAGATTCCAGATCCTTAGAAAGGTGGGGAAAAAAGGTATATACCTCAGCCACCTTAACCATGAGGGCATTAAACTGCCAGTTCCATATGCTAAAGTACCAACAGTTTCTGTTATCACAATTGAGAAGTAAAATGTCACAACCTGAACAACCAGACTTGAAGGAGTTGCAGGATTTGATGCATAGTGCAAAACAAGTGGGTAAACATACCTTGCAATGTGGTTTTGATGCTCTAGAGGCCTCATGTAGAGCTGCTGTTACAGGATCAGTCATACGTAGACATGCCTGGCTCAAGGAGCAAACCTTACCAGATCATGTCAAAGCTAAATTACTAGATGCCGCTCTACAAAAGGATGTATTATTTGGTGCTAATGCTGAGGAGGTATTAAAGAAAATGGAGGAAAAGGCTAAATCAATGCAAACAGTGAAAGATTTTCTACAGGTACAACCCCCACGTTTCAGTAGAAATTGGCCTTCCAAAAATTGGTCCTTTCCAGCCACGGACAGACCCCAAAGAGGTAGATACAGGCCCGAGGGGCAGAGGGCAATCCCAAGGATCGTTTAGAGGCAGACAATGGCAAGTTCCTACACAAAGAGGTGGTGAGGATAGTTCGCAGCCATTCAGAAAGCAAGCCCAATGACTTTCCCCTTTGCATGCCAAGCAAGGCTCAAATGGCAGCACCCTTAGGCGGAAAACTGGCATTATTTTCAAAAAATTGGCATATTGTCACAAAAGACAAATGGATCCTGGACATTATAAACAGAGGCTACAGATTCCATTTTCACACCCTTCCAAAAATGAGAGGCATGCCAAACCTGCCACACAATCAAAGGGCAGAGGCACAAAAACAAATTTCAGATCTCATGGACATGAAAGCTATTCAGGAGGTATCTACTCACGAACAAGGTCAAGGTTTTTATTCCAGTCTATTCCTGGTACCAAGGAAGAGAAAAGATTGGAGACCTATTTTGGACCAATCCATCCTAAACACATTTTTACTCGTACCAAAATTCAAGATGCTCACTTTACAGCAGCTTCTTCCCATGCTGGGCAAGGAGTCTTGGCTGGTAACATTGGACCTCAAGGAGGCATACCTGCATGTCCCAATCAGACAAAATTGCAGAAGATACCTCAGATTTCTTGCAGGTTCAACCCATTATCAATTCCCTGCATTGCCCTTTGGCTTATCTACTGCGCCCAGAGTATTCACGAAATGCCTGGCATCAGTAATTGCCTACGGCAGACTTCAAGGGATACAAATATATCCCTATTTGGATGACTGCCTGATCCAAGCGGACAGCAAGCACATACTTCTGAAACATCTGGCTTATGTAATAATGTTGTTGAATTCTCTGGGATACACAGTCAACAAAAAGAAATCAAGGCTAATACTCTCTCGGAAAATAATTTTCCTGGGTGCCAACTTGGACACAAACACCCAGATGGCCTACCTCACGCCAGAGAAGCAGGGGCAACTAACTCAATACTTCAGAACACTAGCAAATTTCACCAGGCTTACTGCAAGGAAAATCCTGCAGGTTCTGGGATTCATGGCATCTTGCAACCTACTAATCCCATGTGCAAAGCTGCATATGAGGAAACTTCAATGGTACCTGAAAAACCTATGGTCTCAACACAGCCACAGTTTGGAAACAATAATGCCACTAATTCCATGTCTTCCAAAGGAATTTCTGTCGTGGGCTCAAGCATGCCAAACAAACACAGGTCTCCCATTCAGCAAGCCTCAAGCAAATCAAGTCATCACAACAGACTCCTCAGACTACGCCTGGGGGGCGCACATGACGGATCGGTGCATTCAGGGCAAATGGTCCCAAAAAGAAAAGCACCTTCACATCAATCAAAAGGAAATGCTAGCAGTAATAAATGCTATTATAGCTTTCAAAGACCTTCTGCATCCAGGTCAACTATTGATAAGGACAGACAACACCACAGTAATGTGGTACATAAACAAACAGGGAGGAACCCATTCATACCCCCTATGCAGGCTGGCCATGTCACTTTGGAACATGGCTCTGGACTTACAAATCGAACTTCAAGCACAGTACTTGCCAGGCAAGGAAAACACGCTGGCAGACAACCTAAGCAGAAATATGACAGATCCACACGAATGGAAGTTGCATCCTCAAGTTTTTACAGAGATAATTCAAGCATGGGGAATGCCAGACATAGATCTCTTTGCCTCCCACAAAAATCACCAATTGACAAAATTCTGCTCAAGGATTTTTCATCCAAAGGCCTGGAGAGTGGACGCTCTCTCTTTCAGTTGGACAACAATGACAGTTTATGCCTTCCCACCTCTTCCTCTGCTGCCCAAAGTTCTTTTAAAAACCAGAGCAGACAGACCAAAGATAATTCTCATTGCTCCAGACTGGCCAAGACAACACTGGTACCCACTCCTGAGGAGCCTGACACATTCCCCACCATGGACCCTGCCTCTAATGCCTCTTCTTCTGACTCAGCACAGCTTCAAAACTCTTCACAGTCAGCTGAAAACACTCAATCTGGCCGCATGGAAGATTCCTTAACATCACAACAGACCCTACTCTCCAAGGAGGTGCAGGATGTCATTTTGGAGGCCAGAAGGCCGTCTACTAGAAAAGCTTACTCCGCAAAATGGAAATGGTTTTGTGCCTGGAATGAGGAAAAAGGGCCAGAATCCTGGAAAACTGAATTTACCTCAAATATTACTGTATCTAGCTGAGCTGCTAAGCAGTGGACTTTCGTTCTCCTCCATCAAAATCCATGCCTCAGCCATTTCTGCAGAATACAACACTGATCCACCTTTATTCTCTCACCCCCTCTTAAGACAGTTCCTCAGAGGGACTAAGAATATAAAACCCCCAAGGAAACAACCAATACCTGCTTGGGATCTCAATTTCATTCTGGAAAAGCTGACCTTGCCTCCTTTTGAGCCAGCTGCCTCAACAGATTTGCAATATTTGTCCTGGAAAACAGCTTTTCTTCTGGCTGTTACCTCAGCTCGTAGGGTATCGGAACTACAAGCCCTCATGGCTGTGCAGCCTTTTATCATCTTCCGTCAGGACAGAGTTTCCTTACGAACCATCCCGTCCTTTATGCCAAAAGTGGTATCCAGGGTAGCTTTGAATCAGGCTATACACTTACCTACCTGTTATCCTAATCCTCAAAACAAAGGGGAGAGATTACTACATTCCTTGGACATCTACAGACAACTGCGTTATTATTTGGACAGAACAAAGCCTTTCAGAAAATCAGAACAGCTCTTTGTGTCCTATGCTATAGGAGCTCAAGGGAAGCCAATTTCCAAACAGACAATCTCAAAATGGATAGCCCACTGCATACGCTTTTGTTATTCTTTTCATGGCAAAACTGTACCTACAGGCATCAGATCTCACTCCACAAGGGCCACAGCTACCTCTGCAGAGTTCCTCAGAGGAGTTCCTACCAAAGATATTTTGGAAGCAGCCACTTGGAGTTCTGTGCATACCTTCTCCAAGCACTACCACCTTCCATTATACTCCAAATCTAGAGCAGGCTTTGCCACTGCAGTCTTGCAGGGCATCCTGGCTCCTCCTAGTTCCACCTAGTGCCTACCATCCCTTTCTTAGCTTTGGGATTCTACCCATCTGTTATGACTGCAGCTGTATGCACGATGAACATAGTACAGTTTTGTACCTACCATAAATGTAGATGTTCGAGTGCTAATACAGCTGCAGTCCAGGTTTCCCTCCCTCCTTCCCCTCTTGGGACAGGCCTATTAGCTAACACCTCTTCATACAACCTGATTGGGGTATTCATTTATGGTGTATTTGCTTGCACTACTGTATTTTGATTATATGGCATTGCTTTATTACACAAATTTATGTATTGCCTTCCTTCTGGGGGCACCTGACATCTGGGGCAAGAAAAACTGAAGAAAATGGCGTTGGCTGGTTCTTTTATACCCCTGTCGCACTGACGTCAGGGAAGAAGCGACAACAACCGACGCCGGACCTAGACTTTGGAATTCGGCCGACCGAGGACCCGCCTGACGGCAGGAGAACCCATCTGTTATGACTGCAGCTGTATTAGCACTCGAACATCTACATTTATGGTAGGTACAAAACTGTGCTTTCACCACATTGACTACTCCTTCTCTAACCTCCTCGGAGCTCTTAGAGTCTTCTTTTCTGGTTCTCCTGGCACCGATGGTGTCTGCTCCGGAGTTGCTCGCTTCTAAGAAGCCAACAATTACCCTGAGCTCTTTGGTTATCTCAGAACCGGAGACGTCCCAGAGCTGTAGCTGCCCTGTCTGTTCTGATAAGCAGATCTTAACTCCATGCTTTTTGGAGCCATCCCTGCTCCTTGGAACTTCAGCTTGGGTCAGTTTGACTCCAGCTTCAGCCTTAAGGCTTGGTTCTTCGGTGTGGGGAGTGGCTCTGGTCCCGAGGCAGTCTTTTTGTGTCCTGGGCTCCCTTCCCTCTTCAGTGGGACCGGCCTTCAAGACTATGCAGAGGGGCTTCTCTAGCAGTTATTCAGTTGGTGCCTACCCCATCAGAACAGCCCCCCCCCCAGTTCTACTATTCTACCTGCCTCTCCATAGGGACAGTGGGTGCTGAAGCCTCAGGTGACTGCCATCCTCTGATACCACTCCAGGTTATCACCCTGAAGTGGTCCTACATAAAAAGAAGTGCAAGAGGAAGCACTTGATTCCCCCTAGGAATCAGTCACCGAAGATACAGATTTTGATGAAGGAGAGGGGTCCCCACTGTCATCAGAAGAAACAACACGAATTCCCCACAAATCAATTTAATGTAGAAATCAGTCTTAGCGCCTCGGCCACAACAGCCTTCCAAGAGCACAAAGATAATAATATACATACACTCCCTTTTATACCTAACACAATTAATTGACCCAAGTCAATTATCCACTTAATTAATCAATTGAAATCCAGATTTAAAATAACAAGACATAAAAAACTAACAAAATAAATACATACAATACATATAATACAAAAAATATACATTAAAGTAAACATCTCCAATTGACTTCTTTATTAAGACCCATCGGTGACAACGTAGTATATTTCAGTATGAAAATAGTTTCTTTATATAATAAAATATTCTTCAATAATTTATTATCCCCTTTTTTAACAAAAACTTGTTCCAAAATAGTTCCCTCCAATAAATTAACATTGCAATTGTGTCTCTCCACAAAATGCAATGCTACTGGACTTTCTAATGCTCCCCTTTTAATATCACGAATATGCTCCTGCAACCTTACTGTAAACTTTCTTTTTGTTTCACCAATATAAAAAAGGTTGCAGGGGCACCTAAGACAATAAATAACCCCAGAGGTATGACGTGAAAAACAATTCTTTGGTGTAAACCTTATACCATTTATTTTGGGAAAATATAGTTTAATATGAGAACATATATTGCAGGCACAACAAGGTATAGTACCATAAGTAAGCAATAAAGGACTAAATTGATTACTAGGGCAAACATAGTAAGCTTTAACTAATTTGTCCCCTAAATTCTGTCCTCTTTTATATTCAACCTTAGGTATAATAGGAATAAGTTTACTCATAAATTCATCCTGTAGCAAAAATTTCCAATAATATTTAATATATTCCCAAATTTTATCACTTAATAAATTAAAAGTAGTCACAAAATAAATGTCTTGTTGTTCTTTACTATTATTCTGTTGTTGCTTAATAATTCTCCTGCCAGACCATATATTTTTATTTTCCGCCCCATTAACAGAATATGTATTGTCAATATTATAATCAATACCAACTTTTAATAATTTATCAATAGATTCTCTAATCAACTCAGTACTGTAACCTCTTTGTAAAAACATATTAATGGAACCATTAATTTGTCTCTCTAAATCAACACCATCACTACATAATCTAGACAACCTAACTATTTCTCCATAAGGTAAAGATCTCAATGTATGAGGGGGATGGCAGCTCATACCGAATAAATATTGGTTGCCATCCACAAACTTACGATGTACCGTAGTAGAAATGCGGCCATCTACACCTCCTGTTAAACAAATATCTAAAAAATTTACTTTATTTCCAAATTGTAAACCATCAAATTTAATATTATACTTATTGTTATTAATATCTGAAACAAATTTAGGTAAAAAATCAAAACCTCCCTTACATAAAAAAAATTAAATCATCAATATAACGAAAATAAAGTAAAACATTATGTTGAAAAAATATTCCAACTCAAATTTGTCCATAAATAGATTAGCATACATGGGGGCAAAAGGTGCCCCCATGGCTGTGCCTCTCAACTGATGATAAATCACTTCATTAAAACTAAAAAAATGATTAACTAAACAAAAATTTGTTAAATCCATAATGTAATGTGAAGTGGGACTATCTCCCAAAAAATAATGTAATGCTTGCATTCCATCTTTATGACCAATATTTGTGTATAGACTGACCACATCTACACTAACCCAAAACATATTTTCTGTTCACAAAATCTGAGAGATCTTATCGATAAAATCAAAAGAGTCTTTTATATAGGAATCAAGTTTTTCCACAAAAGGCAACAAATAATTATGTATAACAATACCAACATTCTGTAAAAAATAATTGGTAGCAGCTACAATAGGACGGCCCGGAGGACTCAATAAATTCTTATGTAATTTAGGAAGACAATAGAACGTGGCCAACTGACAATTATCCACACAAAATTTCTTGTCCAAATCATTTTTGGCAAAATAACCCAATCATATACCTCTTTCAATTAAAACAGTATATTCCTTCATAGCATTTAGATATTTAGTTTGTTCACTTATTTCATAAGTCAAGGACTTACTCAGATGTTTCATACACATCCCATAATATTGGGTATAGTGAAGTAAGACAATCTTATTGCCTTTGTCAGAGGGCTTAATAACTAAATCACGTCTGTTCATAAGATTTTTCAAAGCACACCATTCATTCTTTGTCATGTTATAACTCCAAGAACTTCTGTTACATGAATTCACAAGTTCCTGGATGGAAAAATAAACCATCTCAGAAAACTGAGTAACAGTCTGATTATTATATGGAGGTATAAATTTACTATGAAACTCAATACCATCAGTATTTAACAAAGAATAAGCATTGGGGGAAATAAAAAAATCAACATCATCTGATAAACATGAAAAGAAGCTATCTACACTAATGTCACTATCAGAACTATGAATAAGACTCTTCCCACATGTGCATTCATTCCCTTGTGCAAAAAAGCATTTTAGATGTAATTTTCTAACAAACTTAAATACTTCGTGTTTAATCAACTAATACCTTGGTGTAACAGTAGGTACAAATTTTAAACCTAACTGAAGAACAGCTGCTTTTTCATTAGTTAGAACAGAACCAGATAAATAAATAACATTAGAAACAGGAAAAGAAACAGTGTTGTGTTGTTTCTACTGGTTTTTAGTCTTTTTCAAGACTAATTTTGGTTGTTTTTGTCCCCACTGTCATCACCTGATGATGTCTCCTTTGGAGACATCTTGGAAATTCTGAAGCAGAGGGGTGGCTGGAAGTCCCAAAGCCCTTCCTCTGAGGTGTCTGTCTACATGCAAGCATTTGGCACCCAGTCATTTACCTCTTGGATGACTCCGCCTGCTGATGAACTCACTCAATTGATTTCACAATGGGCATGGAAGGTCCCTGACTCCCGTCAAGCCCATCCCCAAGAGACTAGACTAAATACTCTCTGCACCCAAAGACAAACAATTTTGGGCCAAGGGTCTAGCAGTTTATGGTCATAGAAGCCGCAACTAAAAAAGAACTAGCTGAGGAGAGTTCCTCTGTCCGTCCACCCAACAGAAAGTCCCAGGCAATGGACAGATTCGGAAGCGGGTCTATGCTTCAACAACCTTTGTCATAAAGTCCTTGAGCTACTTGGCACATTACACTAGACTCCAACAGGATGTGATCAAGGAATTATCAGACACCCTGGCAGGAGCTGTAACTGAGGGAGTCCAAGGCAAAGTGGCTTCCCAGTTCGCCACCTCAGAGTCTGTGCCCAATTCGTCCATGAGGCTGATAGCACATACAGCCGATGGGGCGTCTAGAGCAGCAGGTACAGGCATAGCCATTAGAAGACATGCCCGGGTGTGCCTTTGTGACTTTGCAGAACCATTCAAGTCTTCTTTTGTCAGTGCTCCTTTTGAGGGAACATCCTTATTTGGTCCCGAAGTGAAAGAAACCTTGTCCAGGTGTGAGAAAGAGGGTAAGACTCTTTCTGCTGTTGGCATACATTTTTCTACCCCGCAAGTGTCATTTTCCAGGAACCAGAGGAGTGGTGGTAATATGTGGTTCGAAAAATTCCAAGGGCCTTTCCAGGACACACACGGAGGCAGTTCCCCCAGGGGCAGAGGGGGAACCAGAATGAGGGATGCCACCCTCGCAGCAGAGTTGGTCCATAAAACCAGGGCTTCAGGGATTCTTTGCCAAGCAAACCCTTTCAGTGCTTTTGAAGAGAGGCCTGATTGTCTTCCTCTGGAGGCAGTCGGGGTGGGGGGGACGCTTATCCTTGCACCTAAATGCCTGGCAAGACACAAGAGATTCCTAGGTGAAACTGATCATTTGCAGAGGTTGTACCATTTCCCCATTTCAAAAGAAAATCCCTGATGTTCCACCCAATCAAAAGGATGCAGCAATACAAAAAATCCAAAACTGCTGGACAAAAGGGTCATCCAACAAGTCCCACTAGACCAAGAAGTATCCGGAACTTACTTAAGATTCTTTTTAGTGCCAAAGAAGACGGTGGACTGTAGACCAATTTTGGATCTCCATATACTGAGCAAATCGGTTTGACAAATGAAGTTCCGGATGGTCACGGTACAGTCTTTTCTTCCCTTTTTGAAGAAAGAGGACTGGATATGCTCAGTAGACCTTCAGGATATGTATTACCACATAATGATGGACAAATGCTCTAGAAAGTTCCTTCGCTTCCAACTAGGAGCAAGTCACTACCAATTCAGAGTACTTCCTTTGGACGCAGCACAGCTCCCAGGGTGTTCACCAAATGCATGGTAGTAGTAGCGGTTCACTTAAGAGGACAAAGGAGTCCATGTGTTTCCCTATCTGGACAACTGGCTCATAACTGCTAAGACCAAGCATCAGCTGATAATAGCCAGGGACTGCACCCTCAAGACTTGCGCTCAGCTGGGGATAACAGTAAACCTAGAAAAATTACATTTACCCCAACACAAAACTTAGAGTTCAAAGGAGCAGTATTGGATACTTGGAAAAGCATCCCTTTCCCCAGTTTCCCACCAGAGAATTGTAATTCAGGTTCAGAAGTTAATCCTCAGAAACAAAGTTCCAGCATGTTTAGTCTTGCAAGTCTTGGGATCCATGGCAGCTTCTATATTGCTGGTGCCGCTAGCCAGGTTTCACATGAGAATTCTTCAATGGCTACTAGCTTCCCAGTGGCCCATTCTTCATCACCCATAGTCACAACTAGTCCTGATCACCAAATGTGCTGTAAGCTTTTCAGACAGCTCTTCCTCAAGGGACTATTGTAATTCAGACAGACAACGTCAGTAGTTTGGTATATCAACAAACCGGGAGGAACCAAATCTTACCCCCGTTGTCGAGAAGCCCTCAGTGTGTGGCAGTGGGCAATTACTTCCAACCATTTTCTAATAGCAATGCACATACCGGGGAGCTCCAGCATGATTGTGGACAAGCTGAGCAGAAGTATCCTTCAGTCTCACAGGTGGTCTCTCAGTCTGAAAGTAACAAAAAAGTTCCATCTTTGGGGTCAACCTTGCTGCAATCTTTTCGTACCCCCCCAAACAACAAATGCAGCAACTACTTTGCCCTAATTCCCCCTCCGGGAGAGTCATCAAGAGACCTTCTTCTCTACAGTTGTCCCCCGGGTCTCCTGTATGCCTTTCCACCTATACCCCTAATTCCAAACTTTTTACAGAAGGCATGCAGGTTAAAGAGTACAGTGATCATCATTGCTCCCTTTTGGCCTCAACAGATTTGGTTCTCCTTTCTTTGACCTCACCTAACTCGACAGCCTTTGATTCTGGACCCAGCACCAGATCTCCTGTCCTGTCCAGACACACTTGTTCACCCAAGCATTTTGAACTTCAAGCTAACTGCGTGTTTTCTCCAGTTCCATTAATTGCCAGGTGTCCAGATATTTCCTTTCCAGTACGCCACATTCTTTTATCAGTCCACAAACCTGCCACTAGAAAGCTGTACTCCAGTAAGTGGAAGAGATTCGCTTTTGGGGCCCTTGAAAAACAAATACATCCTTTTACAGCTTCTGTAGAACATGTGCTGGGCTTTCTAGCCTGGCTGTTCAATGCTGGAGCTTCTCCTTCCACTAACAAAATACAACTGGCTGCTATTTCTAATTTTCATAGTGGCTTGGATGAATATTACTTAGCCACTCATAGCCTTTGTAAATTGTTTCTAAGAGGCACTCTTCTGCTAAAGCCTCTATTCTAGGACCCAACACCTCCTTGGGACTTGAACCTAGTTCTTCAGGCATGACACATTCTCCCTCTGAACCCTCTATGAATTGTGACCTAAAGTTTTTATCCTGGAAGACACTATTTGGTAGCCATTTACTCTGACAGAAGGATTTCAGAGATTCAGGCTTTATCTCTGAACCTTCTTACATTGTTTTCCACAAGGATAGGGTATGCTTGTGAACTACCCCTTCCTTCTTACCCAAGGTTGTGTCCAGACCATTGATTTACCAGCTTTTTTCCCTAACCACTCTAATAGAGAAGAGAGCACCTTACACCTTTTAGACATCCACAGACAACTACAGGTATATATTTACAGGACCAAAGACACAAGACAATCCAGTCAATTATTTCTTTCTTTCTCTTGTTCAAAGTTGGGCAAAGCAGTCAGCAAAATTACTGTTTCCAAGTGGCTGAAAGACTGCATTTCATTCAGTTATTATAAGAGTAATTTAATCTTGACCAAATCAGTCAAAGCACATTTTACAAGGTCTATAGCTACTTCAGCTGTTTTTCAATCCAGAGCTTCAGTGGATGACATATGTGCAACAGCTACATGGGCTACTCTCCATACCTTTATTATTTAGTACAAATTGGATCTGGTCTCTAGGGGACAATCGTCCTTTGGCGCAACCGTGTTCACGAATGTTTTTCCATGATTCCACCAAGGAGTTTAAGTAGCTGGAGGCTTTGTCCCATCTGTCAATGATGGAATGAAGTTTGACAACATGAGATGAAGTTATGTACTTAACCATATGTTCCATCTGTGTTGTCAAGTATGTGTGTGTGTGTGTCTGTGTACATATGTTTTACGTTTGTATATAATTTCTGCAAACTTGATCTGAGGTAACCGAGAGGAGGAATTCTAGGTAGAGGTAAAGCTTGACACTTGTTTCTGGCGCGAGCTGTTGTAACGGCCAAGTCGGTTCTGATATCAGAACCGAGCCCATCTATCAAGGATGAATGAAGATTTGACAACACAGATGGAATGTTATGGTAAGTACATAACTTTCTTTTTATGGGGTACAGACACTTAGGTGATCATTACCAAGGTACAAATGATGCACTAGAATAATTAACCTTGTAAATTCAACTATCCTAACATCCTAAACCACACCTGCAGTTATTCTGTATAGCATACTTCTCTTTTCTGTCAAATGTGAGTAGATGAAATGTGTTTTAGAGTAAATCTGCTTTAGATTAAATTTTTAGATGTTTTGTGATTAGGTAAAATGATTTTAGATTAAACATACCACAGCCGTAATAAATATGCATGTGTATGTATGGGCGTATGTATGCACACAGCTAGTTAAATCAAGTATGTACCCAGTCAGAATTTTTTTTCTCCAGTAATTGATGTGTGGGGAGGCATTCTTTGAGTATAAACAACCAATTGTTTATCTGGCTTGATATGGGCATGTCATAGGCTTGTATGCAAGTTTGAGTGAAAATGTTGAGATGGATTACTCTAGTCATTTTTTCTTTCACTTTATCATAGTCTATTATGAGAGGTGTAGAAGCTGGTTACTTTTGGACGGCAGGCTTTGGATTACAGCAACTGATAACTGATTGCACATACATATATATATATATATATATATATATATATATATATATATATGTGTGTATATGTATGTATGTGCGTGCATGTGTCATATGCATATGTATGTTTGTTGTAGTATTCACATTTGCAACCTTCATTTTTGGGATATCTTGCATGTAGGTAGCTTGACTGGCCAGCCCAAATTCCAGAGCTATACCTTCCCATAAGGCTTGAGCTGAGGCCGTTACACCCGGATGTAAGAATTTCTGTAGTATAACAGGTGCATCAGTTGACGCCATCTTCAGATCATTCCTGCCATGATGCTGTGTGCATAACCATACATGTTTTGCAGCATTTCAATTGCACTGGTCAGTCTTCTTCCAAGAGCAGATAATTTCCCCATAGTGTATTTTTTGTTAGCTTTTTGTTGTTGTTCACTTAGCTGAATGTCTTATTCTGAATC
This sequence comes from Protopterus annectens, assembly GCF_019279795.1. NCBI lineage: Eukaryota > Metazoa > Chordata > Ceratodontiformes > Protopteridae > Protopterus > Protopterus annectens. The sequence goes on from NC_056737.1 coordinate 520,063,845, forward strand.
CACTTCTGCATCTGAATTTAAATAAATAATTGCTTTGACTATAGTTAACAGATCCCACTCAAAGACCTTCATAACAGGTGTTCATTTTGCCTCAGTGTGATGCGACACCTGCCCATATTGTGCTAGTTTCACCTGTAGAGCAAATCTGTAAAAGGGATCATTAGTTCACATCCAAGAGCTTTAGCTGCCCCTGCTTCATAGTCCGTTTTAGCTGAGGCCTGTAGTAAAACAGCTCTGCAGGTTGCCATGGCATCATTGTCTCGCATGTCCTCCCAGACTGGTGTCCTTCCTTTGCCTCCTGAGACTGAAGGCCTTTCTCAGAGGCTTGTATCCTAATTTTGGAAGAAGATCATCCCTGGTATTCTCGTCTGCAAGGAGGTTTCTGGTGGCTGTATTGAGATGTCTGTCCCCTGTCCACGACCCATGGTCTCCAAGACAGTTCTTTATAAGCTTCTGAGACACAAAACACCAAAGTCCAAACTTTTGCCTGCAAACGTGCTGGGTCAGGCAGTACCTCAGCCCCCTTTTCTTTCTGGGATTCTACTGATACTTTAGATGAACTTGCCATTGAGGTACTGTTCTCTTGAAGCAGAAAAGGACAGATATAGAAATTCCAGAGAGGTCCGAAACCCCTTTTAAAAAGAGAATGGTGGGATATGCTCCGAGGATTCTAATTTCTGTGACTCTGAGGCCGATGAATGGCCTGTATAGGTCAGATACCTTCTGTTGGAAGCTGTGATTCAGACACCAAGGACACCCTTTCATTTGCTTCACCCTTAGAGGACTTTTTTCTTGACACCCTTAATAGTGTGAAGGAAGTTCTCTAATTAGAGATCAAGGAATACATTGAGGTCCAGCTCAGTTACAGAGACTACATGGGCCTGCTCTTTCCCATGAGTTCTAGTAGTCCCCCTTCATGCTAGACATCCTGGAGGATGTTTTTGACCATGTATCTATGGAGTCAAACTGCCTCCCTTCTACATGCTGCAAGGACACCTGACCAGCTTTATCATGTCACTGATTCTCACAAGTTCCCCTCTAAAACCCTTTTGCTGATCCGGTAGTGGTATGCCTACATTTCAGCAAGGGTGGACCCTCTGCTGTGGCAGAGTCATATTCCCAGTGAAAGGAAGAGTAGAAAACTTGACAGATTTGTGAAAAAAGTATACACTTCTGCTACACTGTTGAGTCTTGAACTGTCATGCCTTCATGCTTTCCTACCAGCAGTCCCTGCTGAAGACGAGGCTAAAGCACAGCGGATACAGGAGAATGTTCTGAAACAGGAGATGCTTGAGCTTTGTGACTTCTCTTTTCAGGTTGCCAAATACTTCATAAAGTATGGTTGCGATGCAGTGGATGCATCAAGCAGGGCAACACTACTGGGTCTGTTATCCAGAGACATGCCTGGTTGTGATTAGTGCCAATTTTGGACAGTGTTGGGGAGGATCTCCTAAATGCAACACTGAATAAGGGACCCGTGCTCAATCAGTCTTAAAAAAGCTGGAGGAAGAGGCTAAGATTCTGCAGTCTGTGGAACAGCCTTTTTGGGCTTAGACTTCTAAGTTCAGCATGAATTACCTAGCAAAGTCATGGCCCTTAACACCCTAAGTTGGAAAGTGGCAGGACTGACAAAGCGAAGGAGGGGTAAACGCTCATGAAAATGGAAAATAGGCCTAAAGAAAAGCCTGGAGGCCTTCAAGGACACAACACCCAATGCGATCAGTAGTAATTTAGCCTGGCAGTTCCTTCTGTTACCCCCTTCGAGCCCACACAACCCAACCCCCACCACCACCTATTCCCCCTTAGAAAAAGTGGAAGAAAGTTTAGATGACTTTATAAGAAACTCTCAGGACATCTCCCAAGATCATTGGGTGTTAAAAAAAGCCTAAGGAATGCTTATATTTCCTGGAAGTTCCCAAAGGAAGAGGCATCCCAGCTATCCCAAAAGATCAGTTGCCGCTAATCCCTTCACTTCTACAAGAAATGTTGTAGCCAGTGACCATAGAGAATATTCCAGCAAGAGAGGAAGGGGGAGGCTTCTGCTTGAGACTTTTCCTTGTTTCAAGGAAAAAAGTCACATAGCGATTCATCCTTGATCTTTTACAGAAACAAGTTTATCAGAGTACAAAACTTCAAATATTATCTGTCTAAAGTATGTTCCAGTCATTTGTATTCATACCCTTATGATCACTCTGGACCTAAAGGATGCCTGTTTGCAGGGGGGTACTTTGTTTACACCATGCAGTCATGTGTCCTAGCTTGTTTTTAAGAAAAGCTGGTAGTAGTGTAGAGGTATTGACAATTAGTGTCAGCTTTGCCAAGAATCTGTGCAAAAATGTCTCCACCAGTAATTGTCTATTGGAGGACAAATCATATCTACTTGATTGCATCATCATAGGTATCCTCAGGTCCATACTGAATTGTTTGAGTCTTGGTCTCACCACTGACAAAGCAAAGTCAGACCGGACATCCTCAAAGGGATTGTAAGGTATACCTAATTGCATCAGTAGGTACTGATGTCCCTGAATAAGCTATATCCTAGGATTTATACAAAGCAGTTAACTTCATTATCAAGTCTGGCTAATGGTGCACTAGACTGCACTGTATTTGTAATACTGGTGTTATTTGCACAAAATGCAATTACACTGTCATACTATTCAGCTAAGGGGGCATATCAGTGTGACTTGTCAAAGTATATAGAAATGGATCATTAAATCAAAGCGTCAGCCATGATATTTACTTATCTAGGTTAAAATCCAGTAATCATTCTGATGTAGTAAGTCAGTTAAGACTTTGATGTCTTAGAAGAAAATTACAACTGAGATCTGGGAAATACAGTATAGATTAGTTTATATTCCACAAACTTCCCAGTAAGGACCCAAAGTCAAGTGTTAAGTCTGAATTTTTTTCACACTGACATAGAATTGTTATCAGCTAGTGCTGAGTGAAAGAGAGAGAGAGGTTGTCACAGTATAGAATGCTTAGCTGTATAGAAATTGTCTGATGTTTTTACTTGTAGCTTCAAAAGGTATTTTCTAGATGTTCATCGTGTTTCACTGCTGCAGTCATTACACTGGGGTTATCCTGCTGTCAGGCGGGCCCACAGTCGGCCTGAGTTCCAAAGTCTTGGTCGGCGTCGGTTGCTGTCGCCTCTTCCCTGACGTCAGTGCGCCAGGGGTATATAAGAAGCAGCCAATGCCATTTTCTTCAGTCTTTCTTGCTGCGTGGTGCCTGAAGCAAAAGCAGTTCGCAAGTGCCGGTTGGCCGACTCCTGAGATTTCAAATTCGATTTCAGATCCGAACTCTTCAATAAAGCTAAGTACCCCATTGGGGAAACTTTTTCTTGCCTCAGACCAATGTCAGTAAAAGTTAATAATTGTATTTCTTGTGGGAAGCAAATACCTCATAAGGATTTTCATTCTTACTGTATTCCATGCCTAGGCCCAGATCACGACGTCACTAGTTGTTGGTTTTGTGCTAGATTTAACAAACGCACTGTTAAACATCGTTTTGATTTTGCTCGCCATTACTTTGGCCGAAGGTTTAATTATACAATGCCGTCAGAACAACCGACGACCGGAATGCACAAAAAATGCAAAGATAAAGGTAAGGACAGGCATCCGAGGTCCAAAACTGACGACGAAGCCTCTTCTAGGTCAGTCGCCAGTTCGCCGGTTTTCAGTGAGGTGCTTTCGCAACCCCTGACACCAGCTACCTCAGAACCACAAGCCGCGACCGACTTCCACGTGGAGGTGCCTAGGCCTCTGGATACTCAAGGTGTTGGGCCAACAGGGATTAACCCTTCAGATGGGTCTGGAGCCGCTGAGCAGGCATCGGCTTCTGAGGGTGTTTTCAGGCCTACTCAACTTACCATTGCAACTACAGCCAAGACTAAGCCTACATTAAAGACAAAGAAGCAAGTACAGCATTCACCTGGACAGGCCTCCATGCCTAAAAAACAGATGCTCAAAATGGCCGAAGACTTGATAACTCTGATCAGGGGTTCCCATCCCCCTCCTGATAAAAGGCCTAGGCAGGATACAGACTATGATTCCTCTGACCAGGTTTCTATATATTCTGAATGTTCATCGTGTTACACTGCTGCAGTCATTACACTAAGGTTATCCTGCCGTCAGGCGGTCCCACAGTCGGCCTGAGATGTTCTTCATCTCACATTGCTGCAGTCCTTACACTTGGGTAGTCCGCTGTCCTCGGTCGGCCCGAATATCAAAGTATAAGGCTGACTTCGGTCAAGGCGCATTAGACTGACATCAGGACGTCAGGGTACAAATGCGCATGACCGACGTCATATCCTCAGTCTTTTTTGCCGCATGGTCCGATGCAGAAGCAGCGTTGCAAGTGCCGTTCGGCTCTGAAATTTTTCAATTCGGAGTTTCAGACCGAGTCAAAGTTGGCTAAGTACCCCGTTGGGGAATATTTTAGTTTTTTCTTGCCTCAGTGGTTTACCGGATGTCAGAAAAAGTGAATAACTGTATTTCTTGTGGGAAACAGACACCGCATAGAGATTATCATACTTTGTGTATTCCTTGTTTAGGGCCTGAGCACGACGTTGTTGGGTGTCGCTTTTGTGCTAGATTCAATAAGCACTATTAAGAGAAGGTTAGATTGTGCCAGGTTAGTCTTCGGAAGCGGTGCAATTATAATATGCCGCCGGATGCTCCGGCGTCCGCTTCTTCAAGAAGCGCAAGGATAAAGCAGCTAAGCCCAGGCAAGAAGAGTCGTCCGTACCGGACGCCGGTTCTTTAGAGGTGTCGGTGGAGCCGGTGGTTCCGCCGGAGGTTTCTCTGGAGTCCCAGGGGGAGACTTTGTTATTGCAGGATGTGGCCTCTCAGGAGGCAGGTCAGGCTGAAGGGGCTTCTCAGGTTACTGTACTCCCCTCCCTTCCTAGGGTGGTTAGGCCCTCTCCTTCTGTTTCCAAGGCTTCTCCCAGAGGCAGGCCAGGTTTAGCTTCAGTTGGTGTCACTCCTAGTTCTTCAGGATCTGTGCCCAAGAAGCATATGCTTAAAATGGCAGAAGATTTGATTTCTTTGATTAGAGGTTCTTTGCCCCCTCCTGATAAGAGACCTAGGGTGGAACCTGAGTTGGGGAGTTTTGAGCAGGATTCGGATGTTTCAGAGTCTTCGGCTGAAGACTTGCAGGAGTATTCTCCTTATTCTGATTCTGATGTGGATGATTCTACTCCTTCTGCTTCTCCTCCTGAGGATTTTTCTTTTCAGAGACTCTTCATTCCATGAGGGAGCATTTTAAGTGGGAAGGTCAGGACTTCTCTGATTCCAGGAAAAGGCTTAGGGAATTTTTGTTTTTACCCCAGCATAGGCCTTTGGCTATACCTCCTGTTCTGGATGTTGTGGAAGATGTGTTTGCAGAGGCTTCTCTTAATCCTGATTCTTTGCCTCCTGCTCCTGTTAAACCGGATAGGTATTACAGGGTGCCTGAAGCTCATAAGTATCTTTTTAAGAGTCCTAGGGCGGACCCAGAAACTGTTAGTCAGGGGCCTAAGGGTGTTAAGGCTTTTGTTGTTAAAAATCCGGTTCCTCCAGATAAAGAGGCCAGGGCTTTGGATAGATGGGGAAAGAAAGTCTATACTTCTTCCACCCTAGCTATGAGGGCTTTGAATTGCCAGTTTCACATGTTGAAATACCAAAACTATCTACTTTCTCAATTGAAAACTATACTTTCTCAATTGAAGTCTAAGGTAGATGCTCTGGCGGAAGGTATTGAGTGTAAAGAGTTACAAGATTTAGTTCATGTTTCTGAACAGGTGGGTAAGCATTCTTTGCAATGTGGTTTTGATGCTGTACAGGCCTCGTCTAGGGTGGCTGCCACTGGGTCAGTTCTTCGCAGGCACGCCTGGCTGAGGGATCAGAATTTATCTGACCATGTTAAGACAAGGATTTTAGATGCTCCTTTGCAATCTGATGTGTTGTTTGGCTCACCTGTTGAGGCAGTCTTAAAGAAAATGGAAGACAAGGCTAAGTCTATGCAGACTGTTAAAGATTTTTTGCAGGTTCAGCCTCCGAAGTTTAGTAGAAATTGGCCTACCAAGGGGTGGACGTATCCTTCTTATGATTCCCAGTCTAGGGGTAGATCTAGACTTGGTAGGGGCAGAGCTCAGGGCTCTTTCAGGCCTAGAACAGGGAGTTCACCTGCACAGTCTTCGGGGGAGGGCAGGGGTCAGTCCTTTCGTAAACAGACCCAATGACCTACCTTTTCAGCTGCCAGAGCCTTCTCGTCTGGCAGCACCTTTGGGAGGAAGGTTGGCACTTTTCAAGGAAAATTGGAGTTTAATTACCCAAGACAGATGGGTATTGGATATCATACACCAAGGTTACAGGTTTTATTTCCATACCTTGCCTCCTTTCAAAGGCATGCCAGACGTTCCTCCTCAGCAAAGAATAGAGGCTCACAAACAAATTTCTCTGCTACTTCAAATAGGGGCCATACAGCCAGTCCCTATGCCAGAAGTGGGCCTAGGTTTTTATTCTCGCCTGTTCCTAGTACCAAAGAAGGGGAACACGTGGAGACCAATTTTGGATTTATCTATCCTCAACACTTATCTGGACATTCCCAAGTTCAAAATGTTGACGTTACAACAGCTTTTACCTCTGCTGGGCAAAGATCATTGGATGGTAACTTTGGATCTCAAGGAGGCTTACCTTCATGTTCCTATCAGACTGAGTTGCAGGAAGTATCTGCTTTCGGGCTGGGACTTCTCATTATCAGTTCTCTGCATTGCCCTTTGGCTTATCTACTGCCCAGAGTGTTCACGAAAGTTCTGGCTCCAGTGATAGCTTTCTTCAGGCTAAAAGGAATACAGATCTATCCTTATTTGGACGATTGCCTGATTCTGGCTCAAGGAAGGGACGAGCTTCTTCATCATTTGGAATATGTGATAGCAGTGCTAAGATGCCTGGGGTATTCTGTGAACGAAATAAAGTCCAGTCTAGTACCCTCTCAGGACATGTGCTTTCTGGGTGTAAGACTGAATACAGCATCCCAGATGGCCTTTTGACCCCGGACAAACAAAAGAATCTTTCCCTTTACTTTCATCAATTGTCTCATCAGTCCAGGCTGACTGCAAGGACAGTCCTTCAAGCCTTGGGGTTCATGGCATCTTGTATTCTGGTGCTTCCCAATGCCAAACTGCATATGAGGAAGCTACAATGGTATCTCAAAATGTATGGACACAGCACTGCCAGGATCTGGACACTGTCATTCAGATAATACCTTGCATTCAAAAGGAGTTTTGTGGTGGGCTCAGGAATGTCACCTAAACAAGGGACTCTCTGTGACCCGGCCAGAGGCGAGTCAGATTCTAACGACAGATGCCTCAGACAAAGCTTGGGGAGCTCATCTAAATGGAAAGTGGATACAAGACAAGTGGCCTGCCAGACTACAACATCTACATATCAACTTGAAGGAGATGTTAGCAGTCCAGTTTGCATTAATAGCTTTCAAGGATTTACTTCTTCCAGGGCAGGTGTTGATTCTAACAGACAACACAACTGTCATGTGGTACATCAACAAGCAAGGGGAACACATTCTTATCCTCTATGCAGGCAAGTATTGATTTTGTGGGAGACTGCTCTCAGTATACAGCTAAATCTGCAGGCAAGGTTTCTGCCGGGAGCACAGAAATCCTAAGCAGATGTGTTGAGCAGGCAATTATGGATCCCCACAGTGGAAATTGGATCCTCATGTATTTCAGAAATTGACAGTGTCATGGGGAACTCCAGACATAGATCTGTTCGCTTCTCCACTAAACCACCAGCTGCCAAAGTTTTGCACTAAAAGGTTTCATCCCACAGCTTGGAAAGTGGATGCTCTTTCTTTCAATTGGAGCAATCTTCATGTGTATGCCTTTCCACCTCTGCCTCTCCTCCCAAAGGTACTTCTAAAGGTCAGACAGGACAAGCCAAAGATGATTTTAATAGCTCCAGATTGGCCTCGACAGCACTGGTACCCATTACTGAGAAGTCTGGTACGGGAGCCTCCATGGCCTTTGCCTTGGATTCCACACCTGTTGTCTCAGGAGAACAGTCATTTACTCAATGTCAAGCTTCACTCTCTTCACCTAACAGCCTGGCATATTCTGTTTTGAACCATAGAGGGTCTCAACTTCCACAGCAAGTTTTGAATGTTATTTTGGAAGCTAGAAGGCCTAGTACAAGGAAAGTGTACGCAGATAAATGGAAGAGATTTTTATTTTGGAGTGCAGCAAAGGATTTTGATGTTTCTGAGCCTAATTTAAGTGTGGCTCTTCAATATCTTACTGAGTTACTGGACAAAGGTTTGTCCTTCTCTTCTATTAAGGTTCATGCTGCAGCAATTTCGCTCACTATGACTGTGACCCACCATTGTTTTCTCATCCTTTGTTCAAGCAATTTCTTAGAGGGGCAAAGAATATAAGACCCCCACGTAGAGCTCCTACTCCTGCTTGGGATCTCAATTTTGTGTTGGAGAAACTTACTCTACAACCTTTTGAGCCTGCAGCTACTACCGAGTTGAAATATTTATCATGGAAGACTGCTTTTTGTTGGCCATTACCTCTGCAAGAAGGGTTTCTGAATTGCAGGCCCTTATGGCGGTTGAGCCTTTCTTAATTTTCCATAAGGATAGGGTATCTTTACGTACTAATCCTTCCTTTATGCCTAAAGTGGTTTCTAGTGTGGCTTTAAACCAAACTATTCATTTGCCTACTTTTATGCAAATCCCCAAAATAAAGGGGAAAAGATTTTGCACACTTTAGATGTACACAGGCAGTTGCGATATTATTTGAGCAGAACTAAAGGGTTCAGGCAGTCTCAGCAGTTATTTGTTTCTTTTGCTTTGAGTTCTCAGGGCAAGCCTGTGTCAAAACAAACTATTTCTAAGTGGATTGGGTTTTGCATTGCTTTCTGTTATTCCCATCATGGCAAGGAGATTCCAGCTGGGATTAGGCCTCATTCCACTAGGGCTACTGCCACTTGACAGCTTTTTAAGGGGTGGCAACTAAAGATATTTTGGAGGCAGCTACTTGGAGTTCAGTGCATACTTTCTCTAAGCATTATCACCTTCCACTTTACTCTAAATCTAGGGCTGGTTTTGCCACTGCTATTTTACAGGGCATTTTGGCAGCTCCTGCTTCTTTATAGTTTTGCCATCCTCCCTTACCTCTGCTTTGGGATTCTACCCAAGTGTAAGGACTGCAGCAATGTGAGATGAAGAACATAGTACAGTTTTGTACCTACCATAAATGTAGATGTTCAAGATCCACATTGCTGCAGTCCAATTTACCCCTCCTTCCCCTCTGTAGTTAGAGGCGGTTGTGTGGGTTGGATTGTAAATATTGTGTATTTTGTATATATTGTACATATTATTAGTGCAAGGGTGGTTGGTTGGTTGTTTGCTGTCTTTTGGTTTTGACCTTTCTTTTAGGGTCTTCTGACATCTGGGGCAAGAAAAGACTGAGGATATGACGTCGGTCATGCGCATTTGTACCCTGACGTCCTGATGTCAGTCTAATGCGCCTTGACCGACGTCAGCCTTATACTTTGATATTCGGGCCGACCGAGGACAGCGGACTACCCAAGTGTAAGGACTGCGGCAATGTGGATCTTCGAACATCTACATTTATGGTAGGTACAAAACTGTACTTTCCAAAGTCTTGGTCCGGCGTTGGTTGCTGTCGCTTCTTCCCTGACGTCAGTGCGCCAGGGGTATATAAGATGCAGCCGACACCATTTTCTTCAGTCTTTCTTGCCGCGCGGTGCTCAATGCAAAAGCAGTTCGCAAGTGCCGGTCGGCCGACTCCTGAGATTTTCATTCGAATCCAGAACCGAAATCTTCTACAAAGCTAAGTACCCCGTTGGGGAAACTTTTTCTTGCCTCAGACCGATGTCAATAAAAGTTAATAATTGTATTTCTTGTGGGAAGCAAATACCTCATAAGGATTTCCATTCCTATTGTATTCCATGTCTAGGCCCAGACCACAACGTCACTGGTTGTCGGTTTTGTGCTAGGTTTAACAAGCGCACTATTAAACGTCAGTTTGATTTTGCCCGACATTATTTTGGCAGAAAATTCAATTACACCATGCCGTCGGAACTACCGACGACCGGGTTACACAAAAAATGCAAAGACAAGGACAGGCATCCGAGGCCCAAAACTGACGACGAAGCCTCTTCTAGGCCAGTCGCCAGTTCTCCGGTTTTCAGCGAGGCACCTTCGCAGCCCCTGACGACCGCTTCTTTGGAACCACAGGCCGCCTCTGACTCCCATGTGGAGATGGCTGGGCCTTCAGATACACCAGACTTGCGGCCTACCGAGACTAACCCTTCAGAGGGCTCCTGAGTAGCTGAACAACCCGCAGCTTCAGAGGGTGTTTTTAGGCCTACTCAGTTAACCATTAAATCTTCTGCTAAAACTAAAACAAAGAAACAACTTCAGCATTCACCAGGACAGGCCTCCATGCCTAAGAAACAGATGCTCAAAATGGCCGAAGACCTAATTACTCTGATCAGGGGGTCCCACCCTTCTCCTGATAAAAGGCCTAGACAGGATGCAGACTATGACTCATCCGACCAGGTGTCCATCTCCTCAGATTCATCCTCAGACCAAGGATACTCTTTACCCCCTTTTGAGGAATCTGATGCTGAGGAATCCATTCCTTCAGCCTCTCCACCAGAGGACTACTCCTTTGGGGAATCCTTACATACCATGCGGAAGCATTTCCATTGGGAAGGCCAGGATTACTCAGAATCCAAGAAAAGGCTCAGAGATTTCCTTTTATTACCTCAACACAGACCCCTTGCTATTCCGCCAGTGTTAGATATTGTGGATGATGTGTATTCTGAATCCAGTTTAAATCCTGATTCTTTACCTCCTGCTCCAGTTAAGCCAGACAGATACTACAGAGTCCCTGACTCTCACAAATTCCGTTATAAAAGTCCTGTTGCTGACCCTGAAACTATTTCCCAGGGTCCCAAAGGGGTAAAGGCCTCTACAGCAAAAAATCCAGTCCACTCTGACAGAGATTTCAGGCATTAGACAGATGGGGGAAGAAAGTATACACATCTGCAACTTTAGCAATGAGAGCACTAAATTGCCAGTTTCACATGCTTAAATATCAGCAATATTTGATGTCTCAGTTGAAACAAAAAATGCTTCCAAATTCAGATCTTCCTAACTATAAGGAAATGCAGGATTTATTGCATGCAGCTGAACAAGTGGGAAAACATACTTTGCAATGTGGTTTTGATTCCTTAGAGGCCTCCTGTAGAGCAGCAGTTACAGGGTCTGTCATTAGAAGACATGCTTGGTTAAAAGAGCAGACTTGACCAGATCATGTTAAAGCAAAATTATTGGATGCACCTTTGCAGCAGGATGTTTTATTTGGAGTTAAGGCAGAAGAGGTATTAAAGAAAATAGAGGATAAAGCAAAATCTATGCAAACGGTGAAGGATTTCTTACAGGTTCAGCCTTCTCGATTTAGCAGAAATTGGCCAACAAAGAATTGGTCCTTTCCAGTTTCAGACAGACCTCAAAGGGGCAGATACAGACGTCCAAGAGGCAGAGGTCAACCACAAGGTACTTACAGGCCTCGACAATGGGGTGCTTCAACAAAGAAAGAAGGGGGAGACAGGCCTCAACCTTATAAAAAACAAACCCAGTGACTTCCCACTACAGCTGCCAAATGTCTCTCTCTTGGCAGCCCCCTTGGGAGGAAAACTGGCACTTTTCAGTCACAATTGGCAAATAATCACCCAAGACAAATGGCTTCTCAATATTGTGTCTCAAGGTTACAGTTTCCACTTTCACACTCTGCCAAGGTTAAAAGGAATGCCAAATCTGCCACCAAATCAGTGGGCAGAGGCTCAAAGGCAAATTGCAGCACTCATGGACATGAGAGCTATTCAAAAGGTACCAACACAGGAGCAAGAACAAGGATTTTATTCAAGACTCTTTCTGGTTCCCAGAAAGGACAAAGCCTGGAGCCCCATTCTGGATCTTTCTTCTCTAAATTCTTACCTGGATGTTCCAAAATTCAAAATGTTGACACTACAGCAGCTTCTTCCCATGCTGGGCAAGTAGGCTTGGCTCGTAACTTTGTTACCTCAAGGAGGCATACTTGCATGTCCCTATCAGACAAAATTGCAGAAGATACCTCAGATTCTAAGCAGGTTCAATGCACTACCAATTCTCTGCACTGCCCTTTGGCTTATCTACTGCGCCCAGGGTCTTTACAAAATGCCTGGCACCAGTAATTGCATTTTGCAGACAAAAAGGAATTCAAATTTACCCATATTTGGATAACTGCCTTATTCAGGCAGAGAGCAAAGACATTCTTCTAAAGCATCTGGCATTTGTAAAAAGACTGCTAATTTGCCTAGGGTACACAGTAAATGAAAAGAAATCAAAACTAGTGCCCTCACAAGAGATAATATTCCTGGGTGCCAGCTTAAATACAACGGCCTAGATGGCTTATCTCACGCCAGACAAGCAAGGACAACTGACTCAGTATTTCCAATTGATGGCAACAAAATCTCAACTCCCTGCAAGAAAAATTCTGCAGGCCTTGGGTTACATGGCATCTTGCATACTACTAATTCCATTTGTCAAACTGCATATGAGGAAACTACAATGGTACCTAAAGAGTGTTTGGTCTCAACACTGTCACAGTTTGGAAACAGTAATACCACTTATTCCTTGCCTTCAACAGGAGTTTCGATGGTGGGCTCAAGCCTGTCACCTCAGCAAGGGACAGCCTTTCACTCAACCCACAGCCAGGCAAACACTGACAACAGATGCTTTGGATTACGCCTGGGGAGCACACATGGCAGGCAAATGTATTCAGGGCAAGTGGCCCGCAGAACAAAGGCATCTTCACATCAATCAAAAAGAGATGCTAGCTGTACAAAATGCCCTTATAGCTTTCAAGGACTTTCTGCATCCAGGACAACTACTTCTAAAGACAGACAAACACCACAGTTATGTGGTACATAAACAAGCAAGGGGGCACTTATTCATATCCCCTCTGCAGACAAGCCATGACCTTGTGGAACACAGCTATAACCTATCAAGTTCATCTGCAAGCACAATTCCTGCCAGGAGAGAAAAACACACTGGCAGACAACTTAAGCAGAAACATCATGGATCTGCACGAGTGGAATTTACATCCACAAATGTTCAGGATGATAACACAAAAATGGTGGAGCCCGGACATAGATCTGTTCACATCCCCAATGAATTGCCAGAATTGCCAGCTACAGAAATTCTGCACAAGGACTTACACCCACAAGCATGGAAAGTGGATGCCCTCTCATTCAGCTGGAAAAACCTACAAGTATACGCTTTCCCACCACTGCCTCTCCTTTCAAAGGTACTCATAAAAGCCAGACAAGAAAGGCCAAAGATGATCCTGATTGCTCCAGACTGGCCACGCCAGCACTGGTACCCAATCTTAAAGAACTTCGCACAAGGACCACCATGGATTTTGCCTCAAATCTCACAACTTCTGACTCAGCAAAACAATCACATACTTCACGGCCAGCTCAAGACTTTAAACCTGGCTGCATGGCAGATTTCTTAGTCAAGCAAACAATGCCTCTCTCCAAAGCTGTTATGGATGTCATTCTGGAGGCCCGAAGGCCTAGCACCAGGAAAGCCTATTCGGATAAATGGAAGAGATTCTGTGCCTGGAACCAGGCTCACAGCCTTGACCTTCTTGTCCCAAATATTCCTCAGATACTACAATACTTGACTGAGATGCTGGACAAAGGCCTCTCCTTTTCATCCATTAAGATCCATGCCTCTGCCATCTCTGCTCATTACAACACAGATCCACCAATTTTTTCTCATCCTTTGCCAAAACAGTACCTCAGAGGGGCTAAAAACATAAGACTGCCCCGTAGAGCACCAACTCCAACTTGGGTCCTCAACTTCATCTTGGAAAAATTAACTTTACCTCCTTTTGAGCCAGCTAACTCAGCAGACTTAAAGTATGTCTCTTGGAAAACTGCTCTGCTCCTGGCAATAACCTCAGCACGAAGAATTTCAGAATTACAGGCACTAATGGCAGTGGAACCTTTCATCATTTTCCACCAAGACAGGGTGTCTTTAAGAACAAACCCTACTTTTATGCCAAAGGTGGTATCAAGTTTGGCTCTAAACCAAACTATTTACTTGCCAACTTTTTATCCAAATCCACAGAATAAAGGGGAGAGACTACTGCATTCCTTGGACATACACATGCAGTTACGCTTCTACTTGGACAAAACTAATGCTTTCAGGAAAACTGAGCAATTGTTTGTAGCATATGCTGCAGGAACACAGGGAAAAGCCATTTTAAAACAGGCCATTTCAAAATGGATAGGGCATTGCATATGTTTCTTCTATACACATCATGAGAAAACTGCACCTAACAGCATTAGGTCTCATTCCACCAGGGCAACAGTCACTTCAACTGCCTACCTCAGAGGAGTACCTACCAAGGACATTTTGGAAGCAGCAACTTGGAGTTCTGTACATACCTTCACCAAGCATTACCATCTACCTCTTTACTCTAAATCCAGAGCTGGCTTTGCCACTGCAGTTCTGCAGGGCCTTATAGCCACCCCTAATGCCTTATAGAACCAGCCACCCTACCTCTGCTTTGGGATTCTACCCAAGTGTAATGACTGCAGCAGTGTAACACGATGAACATAGTACAGTTTTGTACCTACCATAAATGTAGATGTTCGAGTGTATACACTGCGGCAGTCCAGGTTACCCTACCTCCTTCCCCTCTTACTTGCTGTTACTTACCCTACTAATCTACCCTTTGCTGCCTTTGGGAAGTATTTGCTGGTAACAGAAAGCATTTGATTGCTTTTCTTATATATGTTTTATTAGCAATTTACATTGCCTACCTTTTTGGGGGCACCTGACATCTGGGGCAAGAAAAACTGAAAAAAATGGAGTCTGCTGCATCTTGTATACCCCTGGCGCACTGACATCAGGGAAGAAGAGACAGCAACCGACGCCGGACCAAGACTTTGGAACTCGGGCCGACTGCGGGACTGCCTGACGGCAGGATAACCCTAGTGTAATGACTGCAGCAGTGTATACACTAGAACATCTACATTTATGGTAGGTACAAAACTGTACTTTCCTCTTCAGACCAGGGATATTCTTTACCCCCCTATGAGGATTCTGATGCTGAAGAATCAATTCCTTCAGCCTCTCCTCCTGAGGATTACACTTCTGGGGAACCTTTACATACCATGAGGGAGCATTTCCATTGGGAGGGCCAGGATTACTCAGAATCCAAGAAAAGGCTCAGAGACTTTCTTTTACTGTTTCAGCACAGGCCCCTTGCTATTCCGCCAGTGTTGGACATTGTGGTTGATGCGTTCTCTGAATCTAGTTTAAATCCTGATTCTTTACCCCCAGCTCCAGTCAAGCCAGACAGGTACAACAGAGTCCCTGACTCTCACAAATTTCTTTATAAAAACCCTGTTGCTGACCCAGAAACTATTTTCCAGTGTCCCAGAAGGGTTAAGGCTTCCACGTCTAAGAATCTAGTTCCCTCAGATAGGGACTCCAGAGCATTAGACAGATTGGGAAAGAAAGTTTACACCTCTGCAACTTTAGCAGTGAGGGCTCTAAATTGCCAGTTTCACATGCTTAAATGTCAACAATACTTACTGTCTCAATTAAAACAGAAAATGACTACAAATGCAGAACAACCTGACTATAAGGAAATGCAGGATTTATTGCATGCAGCTGAACAAGTGGGAAAGCATACTCTGCAATGTGGTTTTGATTCATTAGAAGCTTCTTGTAGAACAGCAGTTACAGGATCTGTGATTCAAAGGCATGCTTGGTTAAAAGAACAAAGTTTACCAGATCATGTTAAGCCAAAATTATTGGATGCTCCTTTGCAGCAAGATAATGTATTTGGTATTAAAGCAGAAGAGGTATTAAAGAAAATGGAGGATAAGGCAAGATCTTTGCAAACAGTGAAGTATTTCTTACAGGTACAGCCACCACGATTTAGCAGAAATTGGCCTACAAAGAATTGGTCCTTTCCAGTGTCAGACAGGCCACAAAGAGGCAGATACAGATGCCCAAGAGGCAGATCTCTGCCACAAGGATCTTACAGACCACGACAGTGGGGTGCTTCAAACACAAAAGGAGGTGAGGACAAGTCACAACCTTACAGGAAACAGTCCCAATGACTTCCCCCTTCCAATACCAAACTCTTCCCTTTTGGCAGCTCCCTTAGGGGGGAAACTAGCACTTTTCTCTCAAAACTGGCAAGCAATCACCCAAGACAAATGGGTGCTGAATATTGTGTCTCAAGGTTACAGGTTCCACTTTCACACTTTTCCAAGGCTAAAAGGAATGCCAGACCTGCCACAAAATCAATGGGCAGAGGCACAAAAAAAAAATTACAGCCCTCATGGACATGAGAGCTATTCAAAAAGTACCTCAGCAGGAAAAAGGACAAGGATTTTACTCAAGACTCTTCCTGGTACCCAGAAAGGACAAAGCCAGGAGACCCATTCTGGACCTTTCCACTCTAAATACTTACCTGGATGTTCCGAAATTCAAAATGCTGACATTACAACAGCTCCTTCTCATGTTGGGCAAGAAAGCTTGGCTTGTTACTTTGGACCTCAAAGAGGCATACCTGCATGTCCCTATCAGACAAAATTGCAGAAGATACCTCAGATTCATAGCTGGTTCAATGCACTACCAATTCTCTGCACTGCCCTTTGACTTATCGTCTGCGCCCAGGGTCTTTACCAAGTGCCTGGCATTTTGCAGACAAAAAGGAATTCAAATATATCCATATCAGGACGACTGCCTGATTCAAGCAGAGAGCAAGGACTTTCTTCTACAGCATCTGGCATTCATAAAAAGATTGTTAAGTTGCCTAGGGTACACAGTAAATGAAAAGAAGTCAAAACTAGTGCCCTCACAAGAGATAATATTCCTGGGTGCCAGCTTAAATACAACGGCCCAGATGGCTTATCTCATGCCAGACGAACAAGGACAACTGACTCAGTATTTTCAATTGATGGCAACAAGTCCCAGCTCCCTGCAAGAAAAATTCTGCAGTCCTTGGGATTTATGGCATCCTGCATACTACTAATTCCATATGCAAGACTGCATATGAGGAAATTACAATGGTACCTAAAAAGTGCTTGGTCTCAACATTCTCACAGCTTGGAGACAGTAATACCAATAATTCCCTGCCTACAACAGGAGTTTCGATGGTGGGCACAGGCATGTGTCACCTCAACAAGGGTCAGCCTTTCACTGTTCCCACAGCCAGACAGACTTTAACTACAGACGCCTCGGATTATGCCTGGGGAGCACACATGGCAGGAAAATGTATTCAGGGCAAATGGACCGCAGATCAAATACATCTTCACTCAAAAAGGGATGTTGGCTGTACAAAATGCCCTTACAGCTTTCAAGGATCTTCTGCATCCAGGACAATTACTTTTAAAGACAGACAACACCACAGTAATGTGGTACATAAACAAACAAGGGGGCACTCATTCATACCCCCTATGCAGACAAGCCATGACCTTGTGGAACACAGCTCTAACCTTTCAAGTTCATCTGCAAGCACAATTCCTGCCAGGAAAGAAAAACACTCTGGCAGACAACTTAAGCAGAAACATCATGGATCCTCACGAGTGGAAATTAAATCCACAAGTCTTCAGCATGATAATGCAAAAATGGGGGTGCCCGGACATAGATCTTTTTGCCTCACCACTGAATTACCAACTACCATAATTCTGCACAAGGACTTACACATACAAGCATGGAAAGTGGCTGCTCTTTCGTTCAGCTGGAAAAGCCTAAATGTTTATGCCTTCCCACCTCTGCTTCTCCTTCCAAAGGTACTCCTAAAAGCCAGACAAGAAAAAACACAGATGATTCTGATTGCTCCAGACTGGCCATGTCAGCATTGGTACCCAATCTTGAAGAACTTAGCTAAGGCCCACCTTGGATTTTGCCTCAAATTCCACACCTTCTGACTCAGCAAAACAATCAGATTCTGCACAGTCAGCTCAAAACCTTAAACCTGGCTGCATGGCAGATTCATTAGCCAAACAGTCAATTTCTGTCTCTAAAGCTGTTATGGATGTCATTTTGGAGGCCAGGAGGCCTAGCACCAGGATATCTTATTCAGAAAAGTGGAAGAGATTCTGTGCCTGGAACCAGGCTCAAAACCTTGATCCTCTGGTCTCTAACATTCCTCAGATACTACAATACTTGACTGAGATGCTAGACAAAGGACTATCCTTCTCATCCATTAAGATTCATGCTTTTGCCATCTCGGCTCATTACAACACAGATCCTCCTATTTTTTCTCACCCATTGCTAAAGCAGTACCTTAGAGGGGCTAAAAACATAAGACCGCCCCAGAGAGCACCAGCACCAACTTAGGACCTCAATTTCGTTTTGGAAAAGCTCATTTTGCCTCCTTTTGAACCAGCCAATTCAGCAGAGTTAAAATATATATCATGGAAAACTGCTCTGCTTCTGGCAATAACCTCAGCACGAAGAGTCTCAGAACTGCAGGCACTAATGGCAGTGGAGCCTTTCATCATTTTCCACCAGGACAGGGTTTCTTTAAGAACAAACCCTACCTTTATGCCTAAGGGTGGTATCCATTGTGGCTCTTAACCAAACTTGCCAACATTTTATCCAAATCCCCAGAATAAAGGGGAGAGACTTCTACATTCCTTGGACATACACAGGCAATTGCGCTTCTACTTGGACAAAACAAAAGCTTTCAGAAAATCTGAACAATTGTTTGTGTCATATGCTGCAGGATCACATGGAAAGGCTATTTCAAAGCAGACCATTTCATAGTGGATAGGACACTGTATCCGGTTCTGCTACACACAACATGGGAAACCTGTACCTAGTAACATTAGACCACATTCCGCCAGGGCAACTGCCACTTCTACTGCCTACCTTAGAGGAGTACCTACCAAAGATATCTTGGAAGCTGCAACTTGGAGTTCAGTGCACACCTTTACCAAGCATTACCATTTGCCTCTTTATTCTAGATCCAGAGCTGGCTTTGCCACTGCAGTTCTGCAGGGCCTCATAGCCACACCAAATCCTCTATAGAGCCAGCCACCCAAACTCAACTTTGGGATTCTACCCAAGTGTAATGACTGCAGCAGTGAAACACAATGAACATAGTACAGTTTTGTACCTACCATAAATGTAGATATTCGAGTGTCTTCACTGCTGCAGTCCATGTTACCCACCCGCCATCCCCTCTTTCTTATCTGGGACTAACCTATACTACCTATGTGGTGTATTTGCTGGTTACTGAAGGTTTTATTTTTACCTTTTTTGTATGTTTTATTAGCAATATGTATTGCCTACCATTTTGGGGGGCACCTGACATCTGGGGCAAGAAAAACTGAAGAAAATGGCGTCGGCTGCTTCTTATATACCCCTGGCGCACTGACGTCAGGGAAGAGGCGACAGCAACCGACGCCAGACCAAGACTTTTGGAACTCAGGCCGACTGCGGGCCCACCTGACGGCAGGATATCCCAAGTGTAATGACTGCAGCAGTGCAGACACTCAAACATCTACATTTATGGTAGGTACAAAACTGTACTTTAGCTTTACTGTACAAAAATGGTTATTTTCTAATTAAGCTCTGTAAGTACTGCACTGACTTCTTTAGCTTAATAGGCTATCCTTGTATAGTCTTGCATTAAAGATGTGGTGTTCTTCCTTGCAACATCATAAAACATTTTTTAAACTGGAAAGCAGAATACTTAAACTCCCTGTACTTTGTGAGGCAAAATTGTGCATCAACTGAAGCATTTAGATGCTTTTAAATGGATGAGTGTTGAATGACCCAGTTAGGAGCATTTTGTAGTTGAGTGTCCAAGTAGAATTCCCAGATAAAAACTGTTGGTGGAGGTGACTAAAAGTTGTACGCATGTCTTGTGTTTGAAATCACCAGCTAAGTTCATTCTGTAGCCATGAATCTTAACATAACCACCATGTTGTTATGCTTTCAAGACATGGATACCAAAAAATTCACCTCAAGAGTGAAGATCGAGAGGTGAATCTTGGCATCCATTTAGAGATCACATAATAATGGGTTATGATCGGTGAGACTATGATAACTCTTTGTGTAGTACATGAATCTTATCTTACTGTATGTACTACCTTTTACAAAAAGTAAAACCAAGGCAAAGTGTTTTATTACCTTTGAAAGCCAGTAAAATACTTGGCAAGCACTGTTGCACAGACAACAAATAAGGAAAAAAGTCAGAGACAGTTTTTAAATATTGCTCTAATTTAAATGAGTTACTTACAGACTGAACATCTGTAAACTTCCACAGATGTATGAGGGAAGATATTCAGGGTCATTGAGAGTGAAGGAATGTCCCTTCCCTGATATCGGATGGTAGCAGTACTTAGGGTGTGTGTAACATTTGATGTTCTTCCATTTCAGTGTTGCGGTATTCATAACATTAGGGATCCCCTGTTTAGGGCAGCCCGACATCTGGCCAGTATGCCAATGCCTTAGGTTCCCTTAAGGAATGTCATATGTCACACACATGCTCCTTGTATATCGTAGGGCATAAAGGTGACGTACTGACCTCAGAACATCTTTGCCACCAGTCCAAATGCCATCTCTTGATCATCTGTATGAACACCTTCCATTGCTGGTTTCACCAAGCCATTGCAGATAAGTGCCCTGTTGGGGGTTCATTTTTTAGTTGTCTTCTCTTTTCTTTTTGTTGCTTATCGAGTTTCATGTCATCCAAGAAGGGTTAATGCCGGTGTGGGAGACAGATTCTCCATAAAGACCGCCACAAACAGTGTCCGTTTTGCCTTGGCGCCTTTCATGACCATATGGTCCTGTTCTATCTCTCAGCCTTTTTTACCTACAACTTTGAGCAGTAGACTTTCTTCTTTGGCACTATATCTTGAGAATCAGCATCTTAAATCTCTCATGAAAGATACAATGGAGGGAACTTCCCACTCCGAGGGACAGCTATCAGGGAAGAAGGCCAAGAAGTCTAGGCCGGAATCTTCCACTGATCATCCTCTGCTGGACGTCTCTGCTGAGGTGAGTGGATGCCTGGAGTTTCACCCGGCTTTGTTGTCAGATTCCTCTGCTGCGACTGGGTTGGAGGCTGGCCAGGGATCTTGCTTTAAGCACGTCTGAGGAGGCTTTGCAGATATTTATTTTGATTGTTCAGGGAGAACCGTGGTTGATCATTTTTGAGGGACCTAAGTGTATTCCTCAGATTTTAGTCAGAGAAGAAGCCCCTGCTACCATTATTGAATGCAGTCCTAACTCAGAGCCTTCCAATTTTTATAAGGCAGGCATCCCATTGAAGATATTTCTCCTGCCTCTAAGGATCCACAAAGTGAGTGGCAGACCTTCACTCAGTGTTTTAGTGCTTTGATGGCATTGAAACCTCCTCAGGGTGTTTCTTTTCTAGCTCCCCTTTCGTCCTCTACTCCCCTTAAAAGACGCTGAACAGGATTCATCTGAGGAGGACTTGGATTCATATGAGTAATCCCTTGCCTACTCTTCTCAGATTCCTTCTCCTTTGGACTGTGGGTCAGAGGAAGATGAATCTACCTGTCCCGATACTTTCTATGAAGAAATTTCTTCTGAGGACACAATCTCCAGGATGATGGAATTCTTTAAATGGGATTGTGCTGAGATCTCTGAGATTCATAAGAGGTACTATGAGTTGCTGAAGATGTAATCACCTAAACCTTTTGCTGTTCCTCCTGCTTTGGCTGCCATGTTGGAAGCATTTCCCAATGCCTCTAAAGCTCCAGATTCTCAGCCGCTGCTTCCAATAGGTTTTTATATGGTGCCTGAGGACTGTAAATTTTTGTACAGGTGTCCTTCTGCTGATTCCTCAGTGGTGTCTCTGCCCTCTGACAAGCCCTTTCAGTTGTTTCCTTTGCCCAAATTACTGTCCTCTGATAAAGATAGTAGAACCACAGAAAGGCTAGGTAAGAAGGTTTATACCTCGGCTGCCTTGGCTTTTAAGGCTGTTAATTATCAGACTTGTATGTCTAGGTATGTGTTGGCTGTCCTATCCCATGCTTGTCAGGTTATATCTGATCTTCCAGACTCTGAGGGTAAAACTTCTGCTTTTTCCCTGTTAGGGACTTCCTCCCAGGTGGTTCGACATTCCATCAAGTATAGTTATGATGCAGCAGACAGCAGATGCTTCTACTAGGACTGCTGCTTTTAGGTCAGTGATGATTAGGTATTCTTGGCTTTGGTTATAACCTTTCCCTGGTGATATCAAGCATAAGTTGATGGATGCCCCTCTTGATAATAAACACTTTTTTGGTGAAGCAGCTGCTGATTTGTTTAAGTGCCTTCAGGATAAGGGAAAGGCTTTACAGGAACTTGTGTTTGTTTCTCCTGTTCCTAAATTTCAGAAAACCTACCCCAGTAAGCCAGCCTTTGTTTGCAGGCAATCTCGACCTCCTCCTAAGACCAAAAAGGGTGGCAAGAGGGCTCTTCCTGCTAAGGCTACTCAGACTTCAGGGCCTCAGAAATCTTCCTTTCCAGATAAACCAGGTGCTGTCTGGTTATCCTATACTTCCCCAGACACTTTCATTTTTCTCTTTGCCTCTGTCTCTCTCTCTCTCTCTCTCTCTCTTCCTCTTCCTGTTTAGCTACAGATTACTCAGGATTCGTGAGTTCTGTCCATTATCTGCCATATGTATTTCATGGTGTGGAAATCCCTTCCCCCTTTTATGGGTATTCCTCAGCACCCTTGGGAAGAACTCCTTTTTCCCCAGAGGTGCTTCAGGACCTTTCGACTATTCAAAAGGTGCCTGTGTCCCAAAGGGGGAGTGGGTTTTACTCCAGGATATTTCTGGTACTCAGAAAGGAGGGTACTTGGAGACCAGTTGTAGACCTGTCTCATCTAAACACTTTTCTGAAGGTGCTTACTTTTCGAATGTTGTTTCTTGAGACTTTGTTCCCTCTTTTGCTTCCTCAGGCTTATATGGTGTCTCTACAACTCAAGGATGCTTATCTCCATATTCCGATCCATCCCCTTTTCAGGAAGTTTTTACATTTCTCTGTTGCTTCCTGGCATTTATAGTTCTCTGCTTTGCCCTTTTGCCTTTCTGCTGCCCCAAGGGTATTCATCAAATGCATCACTCCTGTGATTGCTTTGTGGAGGATTCAGGGGATCCAAGTATTTCTCTACTTGGACAAACTGCTGTTTCTGACATCCTCTCCAGAGATCCTGTTGCAAAATCTCCATTTTGCTATTTCTCTTCTTCAAAGGCTGGGGTTTACAATAAAATTCAAAAAGTCTTCTCTGACTCCTTCTCAGGACCATGTTTTTCTGGGTTGCAGGATGCAGACGGTGCCTTTGCTGGCATCCCTCCCTCCTCCCATGGTCTTGACCCTCATCTCATTCTTTCAAACTCTTATTCCTCAGGTTTCTATTACAGCCAAGGAGTTTTTTAGAGCTCTGGGTTTCATGGCATCCACCATGCCTATGCTCCCTCTGGCCAAACTTCATGTGAGGAAGTTTCAGCCATTTCTGAAGTTAGTTTGGCTTTAATATGCTCATATCATAGAATCTGTAGTTTTTCTTCTACCTTGTCTCAAGAAGGAGCTCCACTGGTGGATCCAGCAGTTGTCCCTAAATCCAGGGCTCCCTTTTTATCCCCCACTTCCTTCTCAGGAGCTGTTCACAGATGCTTTAGACATGGGATGGAGAGCAGCTTTTGGCTCCCTAAAGGTGCAGTGGGTGTGGTCTCCTCTTTAACAGCAGGATCACATCAGTGTCAAAGAGATGAGAGCCCTTCTGCTGGCTGTTAAGGCTTTTCAGCCTCTTTTCTCCCTGGACCTCTCAAAGGGTTTACAGACAACACCACAGTGATGTATGTAAACAAAAAGGAGGGAAACAAGATCTTATCTTATCTTTGATGGTTGGCATACCTGGTATTGGCTCTTGCTGTCCAGTGTCAAGTGATTCTTCAAACAGTTTACATTCCCTCAGGTCAAAAATTTGTGGCAGACACTCTGAGCAGGTCCTTAACTCAATCCCATGAATTCATGCTTCAGTGGGATGCATTTCTGGACATTATCCACCACTGGGATACTCCTCAGATAGACTTATTTGGCTCCCCTCTGAACAGAAAACGTCTTATGTTTTGTGCCAGAGTCCCAGGTCCTCTGATCTGGAAGCTGGACGCCCTCTCTCTTTTTCTTGGAAGGGGATGTTTCTTTATCTTTTCCCTCCCCTTCCCCTCATTCCAAAAGTGCTATTCAGAATTCAGCAGGACACCCCCAAAATCTTGTTGGTTACTCCCTTTTAGCTGAGACAGGATTGGTTCCCTCTTCTGCATTTAGCCAAGGGCATCATCACAAGGTACCTCACTGGGTGGACCTACTCACACAAGACTAAGAGATTTCACATTCATACCCATCTATCCACTCTTTAGCTGACTCTGTTGGTGATAGGAGTTTGATTCCACATAGACATCTTTTTTCTGAGGATGTGGTTAGGGTCCTGCAGGAGGCCAGGAAACCCAATACTAGGAAATCCTACTTATCCAAATGGAAGAGGTTTTCTGTTTGGTGGCCTTCCTGTAACCTGGATCCACTTTCTGTGGATGTTCCTTTGGTTCTCTTTTATCTATGTGAATTGCTCAATGCTGGGTTGGCTTATTCTTCTGTTAAGGCCCATTTATCAGCTGTCTCTGCATGTCTGCCTTTATCTCCTCCTTTAACTTCTAGATTTGAAGCTAAACAATTCCTTAAAGGCATCCTTTATATTAGGCCTCCCAGGGAGCCTGTTACTCCTCTTTGGGATATTAATTTTGTTTTGGAGAAATTGACTTTGGCTCCTTTTGAGCCTGCAGCTTCAGCTTCCTCACAACATTGCTCTTGGAAGACTATTTTGTTTGCCCTTACTTCTGCCAGACTGGTGTCTGAGCTTCAAGCCATTATGGCTTGTTCTTCTTTCCTGGTGTTTCATAAGGACAGGGTGTCCTTACATACTAGTCCTTCTTTTATGCTCAAAATGATGAATGAATAAGTTGTCCCTTAATCAGTTTATTCATCTGCCCACTGTTTCCCTTATCTACAGTCTGCTAATAAGAAGGTGCTGCATACATTGGATGTGCATAGACAACTCAGTTCTTTGTTTCCTTTCATCCCAGGTCCTTGGGATTAGCTGTATCCAAACAGACTTTTTTCTTGGATCTCAAAAGCTATTTCTTTTTGTTATTCTTTTCATGGTAAGAGCCTTCCTTATTATGTAAAGGCTCATTCTACTAGAGCTGTGGCTTCTTCTGGTGTTTTTTTTCAAGGGTTTGGTTATTGACTCTATTCTTGAGGCAGCTGAGTGGACATCTGTGAATACTTTTACCAAACACTACAAGTTGGATGGAATCCTTCATGGATTCCTAGAGAGCTCTGCTGGTCCTTCATCCTCCAAAGGTTCTTCCTGAGCTTTGGCACTCTCCCTAATGTTATAAATACTGCAACAGTGAAAGGGAAGGACATAGCACAGTTGTGTAAAATCTTACCATAATGGTACATGCCCTTCCCTTCACTGTTGCAGTATTCACCCCCCCCCCCCCCCCGTCCACTTCTCTTCTGGATGTACTGGTTACCTCTTGGTTTTCTTTGGACTGGTGTTCTTACTGGGACTTTCAGTTCTGAGGTTGGTATATTTGGACGTCACCTTTATGCCCTACGCTACACAAGGAGCATACATGTGACGTACGGTGTACCTTAAAGCAACCTAAGGCTTTGGTATACTGGCCGGATGTTGGACTGTCATAGACAAGAGATCCATAGCCATAGTGTTATGAATACTGCACAGTGAAGAGAAGGAAATCTAACATTAATGTAAAATTTTACAC
The DNA here is from genome assembly GCF_019279795.1 of Protopterus annectens. Taxonomy (NCBI): domain Eukaryota; kingdom Metazoa; phylum Chordata; order Ceratodontiformes; family Protopteridae; genus Protopterus; species Protopterus annectens. The sequence goes on from NC_056737.1 coordinate 520,089,770, forward strand.
AGCTGTATTTCACAAACCTTTAAAAGTGCTGTTTTGGTCAGGTCTTCTGCTACAGTAGAACGTAACCAGGATATTGTTTAACTTTTTTTTGTTTTGTTTTTTTAGCGTAATCCCAGTGTTCCATGCAGTACACATATACTTATATTGCCAGTTGACTGCTGCTTTTTTGTCTTTTGTTTTAAAGCACATATAGACATGCAACATTATTTTTGATTGACAAAACTTATGGATATCTGAATCACTTTATTTTATTTATATTTTTTTACATAAGAACTAGTACCATATTTTTTTATCAGAAATGTGTTCTTTTTTGTAATTTTAATTGTTATAGCAAAAACACAGATTTTGCAAGTGTAGATTGGCATGAACACTTATAAGATACTACTTGTTTGTGATCATGTATTGTGCTACTTAAAACCATGAAGCCACGTGCTGTAGCCTATTTTTTTTTTTTTTTGTTTAATGAAAGCTGATAGTAGTGTAGAGGTATTGACATTTGTAGGTATGGTCAAATTAATGTCTGAATGACCATTAGAAATTTGCAAAAGTGCAAGATTTGCAAAGAAAGTCTGTTTAAAATAAAAGGGTAACCACCACTTTCTTTTCAGAGCGCAAGTATAAGAATTGTCAGAAAGCTAAATATTGTGACTACAGAGCTAAAGATGATCTTTGTTTGTATATACATGTGATATTTATATTTGTTTATTGACTTGCTTAGATTTGTTAACCAGGAATATCCAGATGAGGACTCCTATTTTCAGTGGAATTGCAGAGAACTTGCTGTAAAACACAGCAGTTAAGTGTACTAAATAATCGAATAAGGAGTAAAGTACAGAATGTATCACATTTCAGTTAATACACAGATGCTAACATTAGTTGTGGTTAGTAATTGCAAAGAAAGATGAACATTTTAAAGGATGTTCTAATAATTTAGATATGCCTGTCATATGACTGACAGATTAATGAGACTGGGTTGTCACCTAAATCCCTTAGACCGGGGAACTGTTTTTTCAAAATAGTTTGTCTGAGGTGTACTTTCATCCTCAGTTGAGCCAGTGTTTCCCCCTTCATTAAATCCCATTATCTCACATCAGCCTGGAAATGTTGAACTTGTACAATACAGACAACTGATCCCATGCTTATTTCTGCACACAGTAACTAGTGGATGCTTACCCTTGGCCCTTTGTGAAGCCTTGCTGCAACATTCAGCCCTTACCGGGTGTCAGTATTGGGTTGAACCCATTTGCCTCCTTCCCTTTAGAATAGGGTGGCTGGTATTGAACACTCATTCTTGCCTTCCTGGCCAGCTACTTGATGTCATTGTATTTGAGTCACACTTAAGGCTTTATTTCTCTACAGCTCAGAGCAAACTTGACAAAATGCATCTGATGGGATTAGCAGACAGTTAAAATGCAAGGCTTGCTGAAGCAGTACTTCTGTTCAGTTTCCTTAAGGAAGAAAAGAGAGAGTTGACAAATCAAGCTAGTAGCATGGATTTGATGAGGTTTTGACAGTGTCTTCACTGAATGGATATGCAGTGTCAGTGGCTGTTTGTGTGCACAGGATAATAACTCCATTTGCCATCTGTGCTTAACGTGCAAGTCATCAACATATAAATACCCCAGTTCTTCTTTTTCAGATGGCCCTGCTTCCCTACCATTTGTATACTCCAGCACATTATGTCTTTCAGGATTTGTTGCATTAAGTTTCAGAGCATGAAATTTGTGCCTGGTAATTCTTTGAGTTTTTCAGCTGGTAACCAGGACACTGGATGACGAGAGGTTGTGGATTCAGTTTACTTAGAATTTATTAAGACATTTGAGAAGCTCCCATATGTTATATTAAAAAACACATAAGGATGATTTAGAGTGTATTTTAGGATGTCACCATTAGTAAAACAGTGGCTGGGCTGCAGGTTGTAGGGCACTAAGGTGGTAGAATGTATCAGGAGGGGAGCGTAGACATAGCTCCTGTCAGAGAAATATGAACAGTGGAAACAAGGGGTGGGACATGGAGGTGTCTTGGTATAAGTTGCTCAGCAGTAACAGAGAAAGAGAGAAGGAAGAGGTGGATGTGAAGTAGGGTGTGCATGAAGGAGAGCATCAGAGGAGGAAGAACACCAGACAGAAAAGGGGCAAAGGTACATGCAGAGATATAGATGAAGGACTAAAAGAAAAAAAGAGAGAGAGAGAACAGTGACTGATCTGAGGTCTTGAACATGTAGGGGTTCATCTATCTAGTGCAAAACTGTCAGAAAGGATAGTAATCTGAGCATGCTCCTGACCTTTTACATAGGGTGTCATACATGTCCTGGTTATGGAACTATTAGCCAACAGCAGTCATGTCACTCTGTGGTTTTAAAGTAGTGGGAAAGGGTAGAAATGAAAAGAGAAAGATAATAGTGTGAGGTTTTAAAAGACTGAATTTTTCTGGGCTGGGAAGGTTGACAAAAATGAGTTAGGACGCTGAGATCAAATTGAGGGAGAAAACAAGCTGTGGGTTTGTGTCAGGGATAGGTTACTTGGGACTTTAAAAAAGGGTGTAAGAAAGAGGCAAACAAGAAGCCAGTAAAGCTGCGGATGACTTAGGAAGCTAGCATTTAGGGCAAAAGATGAATCCTGCAGGAGGTAGAAAGGAGGTTTGGGGAAATGGAAGAGAGCCGTATCACAAAGAAGCCAGCAAATAGCCTCAAAGTCAGCATGGTCAGTAAATGCTGAATCTAAAAGGAAATTAGCAGAAAGAGTGAAGAAGGGAGGCAAGGACATTTTAGGTTCAGAGAAGAAAAAAGTGTGAGACTGAAGTATCCAGGCTGAGCAAAGAAGGAAGGGAGATCACAACAGACTGTGAAAACAGGTACTGATGAAATACTTTGCTTCAGCCTTCACAAAGGAAAGCAAGGTGAAAATTCCATGCTGAGAGCGATGCATTTCAGCAGAGGGAGAACAGAGTAGACACAGAGAGAGAGAGAATGTTAGTGGGAGCTGGCTGCCTGCCTTTGGGGAGAATAAAGCTCAAGACCCTATGGGCTGCGTCCCAGAATCTTCTGACATGTAGCCAGTATGTTGGCAGACACCACTGTCCATTGGAGGTCTTCATAGGTTCATATCAATCAATATCAATCACTTGATGGCAAGACCCTATGGGCTGCCTCCCAGAATCTTCTGACATGTAGCCAGTGTGTTGGCAGACACCACTGTCCATTGGAGGTCTTCATAGTTTCATATCAATCAATATCAATCACTTGATGGCAGATGATTATTTGGAGCCCAGCAAATGCTGTATATTTACTATTCCTGTCCATAACGGGCTGTGGAACCTGACCCAGGGTAAATTTACAGTTATCCTTTTGGTTATGTAAAATATATTTAAAGAAGGCAAGGGATTTGCTTTGTTTGATATGGAATGGAAGCTTATTCCAGAGGTGTAGAATCCTGTAGGAAATGTATCTGTCTGACCAGCTTGTTCTGTTTATTCTACAATATAAATTTAGGTCCTTAGCATGAGTATCTGTGATGTTTTCAGTTTTACAAGTATATAAAATGCCAAGCAGCTTAGGGTCATTTGCTGCCTTGCAGTCCAGGCAAGCATCACCATTGAAAAGTTACTAAGAGACAGAATAGAATGCTAAGAGCTTTTCGGTGTTCTGTTTAACTTTGGAATGCCATATCGAAGATTTTTTGGTGAGGAAACACTGCAGTTTTTTTTTCGAATAACCACAAAAAGAATGACCACACCAAGTTGAACAGTAACGAAGATATGACACAAATAGCAGAAAAAAGTGATAATGCAAGTGTAATATTAAGTGCTTTTGTCCCAGTTTCTACAGACTTTTTCAGAACAACATTGCTGTTCCAAGAATCACTGTACTGTGCAAGTTACTTCGGCCACCCATGTTAATGAAGACTGCTGAAAGCTTGCATTCACCCATTTCTTCTAATGGGTGAAATTGTGTTGAGCAAGTGCCAGGGAGCTTAGCTGAAAGGTTGTGTTGGAGGTATGTAAGTGTGTATTATGTGTATTGCTGCATATCTGAGTGTATGCAGAGGGAGATGAGTGCCTTCAGGTCTGTGTGTGGCTGCCTGGGTGGTCGCAGTAGAGTGGCTGATTAGGGGGATAAATATGGAAGAGGTGTGTGTATGGGTGAATGGGTGTGTGTGCCCCTGAATGCATTTGGGTTAGGCTGTGTGTCTGTATCTATACATGATTATATGAAAGTATGGGGGGAGGCTGTCACATCTCCACATCCCCTAGACTAACCAGCAGATCATACAATATTGGGGTGGGGGTCACTAGGCACCAGGGATAATTTTTATATCATCCTTTAAAAGCACTTAAAATGATTCAAACTTGCATCCTCAACACTAGGCAATAAATTACTATCTCTCTGCACCACCAATAGACACCAAGCATATTCTAACATATTACTGTAAAAGTATTATGAAAAAAAAAGTAGAAATGAAGAAATTAACTTGTCAGGCAGGAGCCTTAACCGGTCTATCATCACAATGAACTTTACGATCAGTAAGAAGAATGAACCTGATATTTGGCGTTATTGGCTGACTGTAAGACTACTTGATTTACAAGGCCAGGAACAAAAATAAGAAGACACCAAGAGTGATCTCTCAACTGAGAGTCATGTAAGAGGTATTTTGGTGTGTATGTGTGTCTGTGAGAGTGTGAATGAGGAGGGGTGCCATTGTTGAGTACTGCAGCAAAGTGCTGATTTGCACGCATGGTAGTTATGGTTATTCAGAGATGTGCAGATTAGGCAGTAATGAGAGCTTTCCTCAGCACAGCTAGCATGCCTGACTCACATTTTCCCACATTATGGAAACAGTCCCTTTTGACTATAGCTGTTACCACCAGAGGTGGGGTTCTTTCTGAATTTGAATGTGTATGTTTTAGTTGTGTGAAATTTGGTATTTTGTTCTGTTTACCAGAAGTAGTAATATTTAACTTAGTATAACAGTTTTACTTTGCCTTAAGGAAATTAACTGTTGAAGAAAAACAGCGTTTACAGAAAGAAGAGAAGCTTTCAAAAGCTGATGAAAAAATGAATCTTGCTGCAGAAGAATTGAAGAGCTACAGGTAAGTTCTTAGTGTATAAATAGCAGATCTGATGTTGTTAATCTTCGTTCATTCCTTACTGATGCATTATTGGCTCCATCCTTGGAACCGAGCCGGCCTCATACCAAGCTCACGTCAGCCAAAAACTCAAGCCAGGATCCTACCCAGAATGCTCTGCTCCCTGTTACCTCAGATCTTGTTTGCCACGTTGCTGTACAGCCGTGTCAAGCCACTCCCTCTCAGCTAAGTGAACAATTTCTTGAAAGTTTCTATATTGTTAGTGTTTAAAAAGTTTTCAGTCAGTTACTGTCTCTATACTCCTACCCTATCGTAACTTTAAGACTCTCTCCCTATAGTTTTTTTTCCCTTTTATTACCTTTGAGGTAATTCTTCATTACCATCGTTGGTAATACTTCTTTTCTCCCTTTCTTACCCTTCTGGGTAGCTTTCTTAACTCCTTGGTACTGCTGTTCTTCTCCCTTCATATCATTATGTTGGACAAGAAAAGTAGTGTTGGTTTTAAACAATGTTCGGAATGCGGCCGTAAGCTACCGCTTTCTGATGGCCATGATTTATGTGTCTATTGCTTGAATGTCTCCCACCTTTCAATGTGTCCCCCTTGTGGGATTTGTAGAAATTTTTTCCACTAGGATTCTCAATGAAAGGAAGAATAAGTTAATCCTGAAAGGCCTCCTTAAAACTCCTTTCTGCGAGGCTATCTCTGGGTCAGAGGGCTCACCCCTCCTGCTAAATCCTGTAAGAGGTGTTCTTCCTCCTCGAGGTCACTCACTTCATATCCCTCTGGAGATCGCAAGGAGTCGACTCACAAAAAGGTAAAAAATTCCAGCCCTGCGCTCCCATCTTTGGTCTTTTTGGTCCCAGCCTCGGCACCATCACAGTTGATTCTTGCTCCAGGTATGTCCTCTTTATCGCTATCGGCACCGGAGTTCCCAGTGCAGACACTTATGACTTTGACAGTTTTGTTGCAACCTTTATTGGCACCGCCTCTGCAGGTACAATCTCCTTCAACCCAGAGTTTGACTATACTGTCCTCTACGGTGCAGACACCATTAACACCGGCATGCTGTCCTGTGCAGTCTTTTTCGGCACCGTCATTAACGGGTGCAGACACCTTCCTCGATGGCACCGTACTCATCAGTGCAGACACCTTCCACACCGCCCTTTACGGTGCAGACACCTTCAACTCCTATGGTGCTGCCTTCATCGGCGTAGATAACCTTGACACCATTCTCTTCGGTGCAGACACCCTTGGTTCCAGGCTCTGCACCACATGAACTAGCAAGGACTAGGTATTCTCCTTTCTTGGATACATTTGTTGGAAGCCAAAATAGCCCTTTTTTAGAAAGGCCAAAATCCCCTTCAGGTTTCTCTATGAGGTCGACCAGGAGCTTCTCAGAACAGGATGTGTTGCGGCTTGTCGACCAGTTGCTTGTGACCAGGGTTCTCTCTCAACCGTCTAAAGCTACGTTCCCTCTTCCAGGTGACCGTATTTCTCCACAGACTCCAACGTACACTCCTCCTTCAACTTCCACGGAAGCATCAAAGCCCCTTCCGACCCCAACAGTGGACCTCACTTTGGAGCCAGAGTCGTCCTTGTGGCCCTCGGTGCACTGGGCACCGGGCTCTTCTCAGGCTAGTGGCTGTGCCGTGGGGGTAGGCATTCTTGGTTCCATGCCAATTTTTTCTGTGGCACCCTCCAGGAATCCTCCTTCCATCATGCTCCACAGCCCTCTTGAGACTCCTGGTCTGGGGTTGGCTCATCGGAGCAGGGTGTGACCCCAGTTCCGAGGTTGTTGTGCTTTGGTCTGAGCTCCCATCCCTCTTCATGTGGTTCGGCCTTCCAGGCCATGGAGAGGGCGCTTGCTGCCACTGGCAAACCCTCCAAGTCAGAGTCCTCCCCCCTTCTGTGCTGCAACTGTTGCAAGCCACAACCACCGGACACCGGGCACAAGGGCCTCAGGTTTCTCCCCCTCAGGAGATCCCCTCTTTGCAATCTTCCCCAGAGCTTCCTATTGAGGAAGTCCCTTGCAAGGTTTCGTGCAAGAGGAAGCACACGGACTTCACTGAGGAGTCTTTGACCGAAGATACGGACTTTGATGACAGGGAATGGTCTCCACAGTCACCTTCTGATGAGGTGTCCTTTGGTGACATCCTTGAGATCCTAAGACAGAGGGGTGACTGGAAGTCCTCCAACCCTTCCTCATTGGAATCTGTATTCCTGCAGGCCTTTCGTGCCTGGCTCCCTACCTCCTGGGTTACCCCACTGGCCGATGAGCTTGTCCAGCGTGCATGGAAGGTTCCTGACACCTTGGAAGCTATACCGAGGAGGCCTGACAAGATTTTATCTCCCCCAGCTGAGCATCCCCATTGGTCAAAAGGTCTTCCAGTAGATGCCATGGTGGTAGCGGCTGCAACCAAAAAAGAATTGGCAGAAGAGAGCCAGACTGTCCATCCACCCAACAAGGAGTCCTAGGGTGATAGACAGACTCTGAAGCATGTGTTTGCTTCATCGACCTTTGCCGTAAGGTCCTTAAACTACCTGGCACACTTTACAAGGTTCCAGAGGGACCTTACCAATCAACACTCTGAAACCTTGGCAGGAGCTGTTACTGATGAGGTGCACAACAACATAGCTTCTCAGATAGTGACCCTAGAATCGCTATCCAGTTCTTCCATGTGCCTTATTTCACATGCAATGGAAGGAGCGGCTAGAGCGGCAAGCGCAGGTATAGTCACGAGACGTCATGCTTGGATGCGACTTTGCAGACTCCTTTAAGGCTTCCTCTATGAACGCTCCCATCGAGGCCACTTCATTGTTTGGCCCTAAGGTTAAAGATACACTATCAAGGTGTGAACAAGATGGCAAGACCCTGTTTACCATTGGTGTCCACCACTCCACTCCTCAACGATTCTACTCAAGAAATCAGAGAAGCGTTAAGATGTGGCACAGAAAATCACATGCCTCTTTCCGTGACACACGTGCTGACTTCTCCACTAGAGGCATGGGGGGAAACTTCAATGGAAGACCCCCCTTTCGGGGCAGGGGAGATCCGCGAATCCGGGATTCCAGAGATTTTCTCTGGGCAACCCTACCAGCACTCCTGAAGCATTGCCGACTACTCACCTCTGGAAGCGGTCGGGGGTCATTTTTCCTTGTACCCCACTGCCTGGCAAAACATAAAAATGATTCTTGGGTACAACAGATAATATCCAGAGGCTATTGCAACCCCTTCCATCTCTGTCCCACCTTACGCAGAGACTTACCCAATGTCCCACCCAGTCAAAGGGAAGCAGCAGCACACAAACTCCGAAAGCTGCTACAAAAAAGACTCATCCAAATGGTCCCCCCAGACCAGATAGGATCCAGTTTTTACTCAAGGTTCTTTTTAGTGCCAGAAAAGACAGGGGGACTGGAGGCCGATTCTGGATCTTAGCACACTGAACAAATTTGTAAAACAGAGAAATTCCGGATGGTCACGGTTCAGTCTATCCTTCCTCTTCTGGAAGAAGACGATTGGATGTGCTCTGTAGATCTTCAAGATGCGTATTACCATATAAAAATGGACAAGCACTCAAGAAGATACCTCCGAATCTGCATAGGAGCCAGTCACTACCAGTTTTGTGCACTGCCCTTCGGTCTCTCTACAGTCCCCAGAGTGTTCACCAAATGCATGGCAGTGGTCATCGCTCACCTGCGACTTAAATGATTCCAGACATTTCCTTACCTAGGCGACTGGCTCCTCACCACTCCCACCAAGCGTCTACTGGAAGAAGCCCTAGACTACACTCTTTTTACAGCACAGTGCCTGGGAATCACTATAAACTGGGAGAAGTCCAACACGACCCCAGCACAGTCTTTAGAATTCATCGGGGTTCTGTTGGACACGAGGAATTGCACAGCATCTCTTACAGATCACAGACTTCAAAGAATAAGACAACAGGTTCAGCCGCTACTCTGTCACCACAAATCATCTGCTCGGTCCATACTCCAACTCTTGGGGTCAATGGCAGCCTCGATCACCTTTGTCCCTCTGGCCAAATTCCACAGGAGACTTCTTCAGTGGTTACTTCTCACTCAGTGGTACCCTCTAAAACATCCTTTGTCCTTTCAGATAAGTGTAACTTAGAGATGCAAGCAAGATTTGCTCTGGTGGACGTCTCGAAATCCCCAACAATGGTCTAACCCCTTCAGCCTCCATCAGCTGAAAGCCATGGTGACCATGGACGCCTCCTGGATAGGGGGGGGGGGCTATGTCAGGGAAACTCTGTCCAAGGCACCTGGTCGGAGATGAGAGGCCCATTTGCATATCAATGTCCTGGAACTGAGGGCGGTGCTGTTAGCGTTGCATGCATTCCAATCCATCCTTCCATCAGGGACTGTTGCGATCCAATCAGACAACATGTCAGTGCTCTGGTACATCAACAAGCAAGGGGGCACCAGATCTTATCCATTATGCTGAGAGGCCTTGATAATATGGCAATGGGCGATAGCTTCCAAAAGCTTTCTAATTGCAACACACATTCCCGGGAGCTCCAACGTGATAGCGGACAAATTGAGCAGGTGCATTCTACAACCTCACAAGTGGTCCTTCAACCCTGTGATAGCGGCAAGAATTTTCAACCACTGGGGCTAGCCTTGCTGCAACCTATTTGCCTCCCCGACCAACTACAAGTGCAGCAACTACTTTGCCCTGATACCCCACGGGGACATTCACCGAGAGATGCTCTAGTCCATGCCTGGCCCTCGGGTCTGCTTTATGCTTATCCTCCTCTTCCTCTCATCTCCCAATTTCTGAAGAAAGCACGGCAGTTGAAGAACAAAGTGATCCTCATTGCTCCATACTGGTCTCGACAAATTTGGTTCCCCTTCCTCTGGCCTCACCTGCTAGATCGACCATGGATCCTCATTCCATCCCCAATGTTGATCTCCCATCCGCAGGGTCTGAGTCACCCCAATCTAACGAGCCTGAAGCTGACAGCTTGGTTTCTCCACTTCCTATGATTGCCAGGCAGGATAACCTCTCTTCCCCGGTGCGCAATATTCTTATTGCATCTCATAAATTGCCCACCAGGCTAATCTATCTCAGCAAATGGAAAAGGTTTACATTATGGGCAGCAAAAAAACAGTTGGACCCCTTGTCAGTCCCAGTTTCGATGGTTTTAGTTTACTTATCACATCTTTTTCAGTCTGGGGTGTCTGCCTCTACTATTTGTGTTCATTTAGCTGCCATTTCTGATTTCCACATTGGCTTTCAGGATTCTTCACTCATGTCATATAGACTCTTAAGACTTTCTTGAAGGGTGTTTTTCATCTAAAACCTCCCTTTAGAGAACCAGTACAACCTTGGGATTTGGCCTTGGTTCTACAAGCCCTAACAGCTCCCCCCTTTGAACCTGCATCTTCATGTGATTTAAAGTACCTCTCTTGGAAAACTTTTTCTGGTAGCAATCATATCGGCCAGACATTTGTCAGAACTTCATGCCTTATACAGCAAAAGTCCCTACCTTATTTTCCTTAAGGATCGAGTATCACTGAGAATTAATTCTTCCTTTTTACCGAAAGTGATGTCAGAGCGGTCTATCAGCCTCCCAGTATTTTTTCCTAATTATTCTAACAAGAGAGAGTATTGTCTGCACTCCCTAAATGTTCACAGGCAAATATGATTTTATCTGGACAGAACAAACTCTACTCGTAAATCAGACCAACTATTTCTGGCCTTTTCTGGGCCAAGGCTAGGTCATCCTGTTTCAAAAGTTACATTGATGTTATGGTTGAGAAATTGCATTACCTTTATCTACAACAAGAACAACATCACCTTCCCTCACAGAGTGAAAGCTCATTCTACAAGGTCTATGGCAACTTCAGCAGCTTTCCGTGCTAGGGCTTCCCTCAATGATATTTTCTCAGCTGGGCCAAACCCCATACTTTTATCCTTCATTACAAATTGAATTTGGCCTCCAGAGTAGAGCTTCTTTTGGTTCCATGGTGCTCAGGAATGTCCTTCCGTGAGGGCCACCCAGGGATATAGGTAGCTGGGAACTGTGTCCCGTCAGTAAGGAATGAACGATGATTAACAACATCAGATAAATAAGTTATGTCTTACCATAACGTTCCATCTGTGTTGTTGATCTTCGTTCATTCATTACTTCCCACCCTCCATCCCCCTCTGGAGGTTCCTGGTTGATCTCATATACTCCTTTTTTTCCATTATTGTAGGTCTGTTATGACCAGAGGTAGCCTCTACTTTTGTCTATCAACTTGCAAACTTGATCTGAGGTAACAGGGAGCAGGGCATTATGGGTAGGATCTTGGCTCGAGAGTTTTTGGCTAACGTGAGCTTGGTATGAGGCCTACTCGGTTCCGAGGTCAGAACCGATAATCCATCAGTAATGAATGAAAATCAACAACACAGATAGAACGTTATGATAAGACATAACTTCTCTTTTTCCAAGTAGTTTTGTTTGCTGTTTAAGAATAAATAAAGATACCTGTATTGTTGTCTTTTCTTTTGGCAGTTTGAATTAGAGTTAACAAATTGTACTCTGTGTACTTTGCAGAAACGAAAGCCAATTAAATGGGCCCCTTTCAGACTCTTCTTCCCTTCTGTGTCTTTAAAACATTTCTGATTGATCAAATTTTGCAGATGTAGTAAGCAACATGATTCTAGTTCTTTTGCTACTCAGCAGTAAAAAATATTTAAGGCAGTCTCATTCACACTCTGATTTTGCATAATTACTTCATGAATTCCTGCAACCACCAATTCACTTCCAGTCTTCATAAGGAAATCAACCTTTCCAGTCCATTATTATCTTCTTTCTGGAACTGATAAGGGTAGTGCCATAATGGAAATGACATCTGTCCTCTCTATTGCTTTCCTGCTACTGCTGAAACATCATCAGAAAAATTCTATATATAGTTTGTTTCAACTTAGAAGAGTGTGATTTTTTTATTGTTGCTTTTTCTTCTATCTCTATCTTCATTGGTTACCCTTTTCAGCAGAAGGAATGAAGCTTCCACATTTGCAGCGAGTTAGCCATAGTGGAACCCATTGGTGTCACTAATAACTAATTCTGAGTTGTGCCAATAATATTTTTCTTTTCCCCATCGGGTGTAGTATAGCACTGGTGTTTTAGGGTGATTACAATAGGAATTTATGTCTCTGAGTCCCACTCCACAAAGGCGGTGCTTCTACGGACCCTGGAAATTACCGCCCCATAAGCTTGACGAGCCTTGTCTGCAAAGCTATGGAGAGGATCATAATGGAACTCATAAATAAAGACATTGGGGACCTACAGACACTGGATCCTACCCAATTTGGCTTTGTCAAGGGCAGATCCTGCCTCTTGAACTTGGTCGACTTTTTCGAAACAGTCACTAAGGCCATTGATGAGGGTAAGGCAGTTCACACAGCCTACCTTGACCTAGCAAAAGCGTCGACACAATACCCCACTCGGGCATCATAGAAAAGCTCACCAGCTTAGATGTAAACCCATATGTCACAAGATGGGTTGCAAACTGGCTCAAGGACAGAACACACAGGGTTAGAGTTGCTGGTGCCATGTCAGACTCTAAGCCGGTCACGGCGGTGTCCCACAGGGCTCAGTCCTGGGCCCCTCTTGTTCGGCATTTATTTTTCTGAAGTGCAGGCAAACATAGGGGGATTGTGACTGACAAAATTTGCAGATGACTGCAAACTGGGCACCATAATTGACACTCCATCAGACACAGACATCCTCCAGAAAGGTCTCATAGAAATGGATAACTGGTGCCAGAGCCATGGCCTTAAGCTAAATGCCAAAAAATGTATAGTCATACCCTTTGGGAAAAACAAGGTAACCCCTAATTACCACATAGGTGGTAATCCATTAAACACGGAAGATGTTATCAGGGACCTGGGGACCCAAGTTGACAGTAACCTCTCTTTTGACACTCACATTGCCAAAGTGGTTAGGAAGACCTTCTACATTGCCCACCTGATCATGAAGGATTCACATCCAGATCAGGAGAGGTCATTGTACCCCTGTACTCTTCACTTATCAGGCCAATGATTGAGTACAATGCCCATTGAATGTACCTTACCAGACACCTGCAGCAGTTGGAAAGACCCCAAAAGTTCCTCACCAAAAGGATAAAGGGGCTCAAACATATGTCATACGATGCCCGACTGAAGAAACTCCAGCTCTATTCAGTCGCATACCGTCTGCTCAGAGGTGATCTGTGCCTGACATACAAGGCCATGTCCAACCCGGAATTAATGGACATGCTCCACCTCAAAAAATCCAAATCCACCAGAGCCACGAGAGCAAGAGACTTAAACCTCAACACGGATATAAATAGGACGTGCTTGAGGGACAGATTCATCACCCAAAGAATCCCTACACTATGGAACAGAATCCCAGTCCATGTGAGACAGAGCCCCTCACTGACTCTGTTCAAGAGAAATCTTGACGAGTGGATGGGAGATCGTAGGTTTACCCCGGGAATCATCTCTGTATCACTGCTGGACAGAGGCACAGCAAACTAATGGGTATAGTATTCTCATCCTAAGGGGTGGTGAAAGCCACACACACTCTGGCTAGGCTTATAAATGCCCTAGGGCAGATAGCCTAGTATGAACCTATGAACCTATGGTTAACAAAAAAAAAAAAGATTTTCAGCAGGCCTGATGAAGCAGAGTGAGAGTTGCTCATCTGAAGAGGTGGTTATCTGAGTCATCTAGCATTCCAAAAATGTTTGAGAGTTTGAATCACTGAAGACTTCTTTTGAGGAAGGATTTAACCTTTTGGGGGAGGCTGTGATAAAAGGTTGGCTCTTAGCTCCAAGTGAGTGAGGAAATGCTGATAGGCTTCCACTTGTGGAAGAACAAACACACAACCTCATTTGTGACATTCTAAGGAATGATGGGAGAATAACCGGTAGTCATTAACAACAGAAGACAGATACTGACACTGGTGGTGGTTTGTGTGTGCCATTGGTCTGTCAATACCCTTGACAGCTGAAGCAGTTCGTTCTTTTTTGTCATTCCTGTACAGTTACTTCATATCTGAAGGAATAGTCAAGGAACAGCTCTAAAATACCTATCAGAAGCATCATTGGTGATGTCATGAGAGTTTGCAGTCTTAAGCAGATCTGTGCTTTGACATGCGACAGCAAAGACAGACTGAAATCTCTTATGTGTTATTCTGTCGAACTGCTGATTTGGTTTAGGAAGCATCATTGTAACAGTAAATCATAACATTTGAGTTTACAGACCTTTCGTGTCCTCTTTCAGGTCCAGAAATTTCCTTCAGTTGTGCCTAAGTGTTGCGAACCAGCGCCGATGTTCATCGTGTTTCACTGTTAGTCATTACAATTGGGGTTATCCTGCTGGCAGGCTACCCGCAGTCGGCCTGAATTCCAAAGTCTAGGTCTGGCGTCGATTGCTGTCGCCTCCTCCCTGACGTCAGAGCGCCAGGGGGTATAAAAGATGCAGCCAATGCCATTTTCTTCAGTCTTTCTTGCCGTGCGGTGCCCGAAGCAAAAGCAGTTTGCAAGTGCCAGTCGACCAACTCCTGAGATTTTCAAGTTCAAATTTCAGATCCAAAGTCTTCATTAAAAGTTAAGTACCCCATTGGGGAAACTTTTTTTTCTTGCTCCAGACCGATGTCAGAAAAAGTTAATAATTGTATTTCTTGTGGGAAGCAAATACCTCATAAGGATTTTCATTCTTACTGCATTCCTTGCCTAGGCCCTGATCATGACATTGCTAGTTGTCGGTTTTGTGCTAGATTTAACCAATGCACTATTAAGCGTCGGTACGATTTTGCATTTCATTACTTTGGCAGAAGATTTAATTATATAATGCCATCGGAACAGCCGACTACCAGAGTTTACAAAAAACGCAAAGAAAAAGAGAAGGACAGGCATCCGAGGTCCAAAACCGATGACGAGGCTTCTTCTAGGCCAGTCGCCGGTTCACTGGTTCTCAGTGAGGCGCTTTCGCAGCCCCTGACGACCGCTACTTTAGAGCCGCAGGTCGATACCGACTCCCACGTAGAGTCAACCAGGTCTACAGAAACTCAAGGTATTGGACCTTCGGAAACCTTTCCCTCAGATGGGTTCAGAGCCGTTGAGCAGGCATCGACTTCTGAGGTCGTTTTCAGGCCTACACAATTGTATGATGTTCACCGTGTTTCACTGCTGCATTCATTACACTTGGGTTATCCTGCTGTCAGGTGGGCCTGCAGTCGGCCTGAGTTCCAAAGTCTTGGTCCGGCATCGGTTGCTGTTGCCTCTTCCCTGACATCAGTGCACCAGGGGTATATAAGAAGCAACCAACGCCATTTT
This sequence comes from Protopterus annectens, assembly GCF_019279795.1. Taxonomy (NCBI): domain Eukaryota; kingdom Metazoa; phylum Chordata; order Ceratodontiformes; family Protopteridae; genus Protopterus; species Protopterus annectens. Next base: position 520,105,185 of record NC_056737.1, read on the forward strand.
CTTCAGTCTTTCTTGCCGCGCGGTGCCCGAAGCAAAAGCAGTTCGCAAGTGCCGGTCGGCCGACTCCTGAGATTTCAAATTCCATTTCAGAACTGAAGTCTTCAATAAAGCTAAGTACCCCATTGGGGAAACTTTTTCTTGCCTCAGACCAATGTCAGTAAAAGTTAATAATTGTATTTCTTGTGGGAAGCAAATACCTCATAAGGATTTTCATTCTTACTGTATCCCATGCCTAGGCCCAGATCACAATGTCACTAGTTGTCGGTTTTGTGCTAGATTTAACAAACGCACTATTAAACGTCAGTTTGATTTTGTTCGCCATTACTTTGGGTGAAGGTTTAATTATACAATGCCGTCGGAACAACCAACGACCGGAATGCACAAAAAAACGCAAAGATAAAGATAAGGAAAGGCATTTGAGGCCCAAAACTGACGACGAAGCCTCTTCTAGGCCAGTCGCCGGTTTTCAGTGAGGCGCTTTCGCAGCCCCTAACACTCACTACCTCAGAACCACAGGCCGTGACAAACTCCCACGTGGAGGTACCTAGGCCTCTGGATAATCAAGGTGTTGGGCCAATGGAGATTAACCCTTCAGATGAGTCCGGAGCCGCTGAGCAGAGATCGGCTTCTGAGGGTGTTTTCAGGCCTACCCAACTTACTATTGCAACTACAGCCAAGACTAAACCTACATTAAAGACAAAGAAGCAAGTACAGCATTCACCTGGACAGGCCTCCATGCCTAAAAAACAGATGCTGAAGATGGCCGAAGACTTGATAACTCTGATCAGGGGTTCCCATCCCCCTCCTGATAAAAGGCCTAGGCAGGATACAGATTATGATTCCTCTGACCAGGTTTCAATATATTCTGATTCCTCTTCAGACCAGGGATATCCTTTATGAGGATTCTGATGCTGAAGAATCAATTCCTTCAGCTTCTCCTCCTCAGGATTATTCTTTTGGGGAAACTTTACATACCATGAGGGAGCATTTCCACTGGGAGGGCCAGGATTACTCAGAATCCAAGAAAAGGCTCAGAGGCTTTCTTTTACTGCCTCAGCACAGGCCCCTTGCTATTCCGCCAGTGTTGGACATTGTGGATGATGTGTTCTCTGAATCTAGTTTAAATCCTGATTCTTTACCCCCAGCTCCAGTCAAGCCAGACAGGTACAGAGTCCCTGACTCTCACAAATTTCTTTATAAAAACCCTGTTGCTGACCCAGAAACTATTTCTCAGGGTCCCAAAGGGATTAAGGCTTCCACGGCTAAGAATCCAGTTCCCTCGGATAGGGACTCTAGAGCATTAGACAGATGGGGAAAGAAAGTTTACACCTCTGCAACTTTAGCAGTGAGGGCTCTAAATTGCCAGTTTCACATGCTTAAATATCAACAATACTTCCTGTCTCAATTAAAACAGAAAATGAGTACAAATGCAGAACAACCTGACTATAAGGAAATGCAGGATTTATTGCATGCAGCTGAACAAGTGGGAAAGCATACTTTGCAATGTGGTTTTGATTCATTAGAAGCTTCTTGTAGAGCAGCAGTTACAGGATCTGTGATTCAAAGGCATGCTTGGTTAAAAGAACAAAGTTTACCAGATCATGTTAAGCCAAAATTATTGGATGCTCCTTAGCAGCAAGATAATTTATTTGGTATTAATAATTTAACACTTGGTTATTCTGTGGAGCATCTGGTCTGGTAATACATTGAAAGGAGTTCAGTCCGTGGTCCTTGGCATTCTTATTTGGATTACTGGTTTCGAGAACTGCCACTTGTTGTAGTTTTTTTATTTGGTATTAAGGCAGAAGAGGTATTAAAGAAAATGGAGGATAAGGCAAAATCTATGCACACAGTGAAGGATTTCTTACAGGTACAGCCACCACGTTTTAGCAGAAATTGGCCTACAAAGAATTGGTCCTTTCCAGTGTCAGACAGGCCACAAAGAGGCAGATACAGATGCCCAAGAGGCAGATCTCAGCCACAAGGATCTTACAGACCACGACAGTGGGGTGCTTCAAACCCAAAAGGAGGTGAGGACAAGTCACAACCTTACAGGAAACAGTCCCAATGACTTCCCCCTTCCAATGCCAAATTCTTCCCTTTTGGCAGCTCCCTTAGGGGGGAAACTAGCACTTTTTTCTCAAAACTGGCAAACAATCACCCAAGACAAATGGGTGCTGAATATTGTGTCTCAAGGTTACAGGTTCCACTTTCACACTTTTCCAAGGCGAAAAGGAATGCCAGACCTGCCACAAAATCAATGGGCAGAGGCACAAAAACAAATTACAGCTCTCATGGACATGAGAGCTATTCAAAAAGTACCACAGCAGGAAAAAGGACAAATATTTTACTCAAGACTCTTCCTGGTACCCAGAAAGGACAAAGCCTGGAGACCCATTCTGGACCTTTCCATTCTAAATACTTACCTGGATGTTCCGAAATTCAAAATGCTGACACTACAACAGCTCCTTCCCATGTTGGGCAAGAAAGCTTGGCTTGTTACTTTGGACCTCAAAGAGGCATGCCTGCATGTCCCTATCAGACAAAATTGCAGAAGATAGCTGGTTCAATGCACTACCAGTTCCTTGCACTGCCCTTTGGCTTATCTACTGTGCCCAGGGTCTTTACCAAGTGCCTGGCACCAGTAATTGCATTTTGCAGACAAAAAGGAATTCAAATATATCCATATCTGGACGACTGCCTGATTCAAGCAGAGAGCAAGGACATTCTTCTACAGCATCTGGCATTCATAAAAAGATTAAGTTGCCTAGGGTACACAGCAAACGAAAAGAAATCAAAACAAGTGCCCTCACAAGAGATAATATTCCTGGGTGCCAGCTTAAATGCAACGACCCAGATGGCTTATCTCATGCCAGACAAACAAGGACAACTGACTTAGTATTTTCAATTGATGGCAACGAAGTCTCAACTCCCTGCAAGAAAAATTCTGCAGGCCTTGGGATTCATGGCATCCTGCATACTACTAATTCCATATGCAAGACTGCATATGAGGAAATTACAATGGTACCTAAAAAGTGTTTGGTCTCAACATTCTCACAGCTTGGAGACAGTAATACCACAAATTCCCTGCCTACAACAGGAGTTTCGATGGTGGGTGCAGGCATGTCACCACAACAACGGTCAGCCTTTCACTCTTCCCACAGCCAGGCAGACTTTAACAAGAGATACCTCAGATTACGCCTGGGGAGCACACATGGCAGGAAAATGTATTCAGGGCACATGGACCACAGACCAAATGCATCTTCACATCAATCAAAAAGAGATGTTGGTTGTACAAAATGCCCTTACAGCTTTCAAGGATCTTCTGCATCTAGTACAATTACTATTAAAGGCAGACAACACCACGGTAATGTGGTACATAAACAAACAAGGGTGCACTCATTCTTACCCCCTATGCAGACAAGCCATGACCTTGTGGAACACAGCTCTAACCTATCAAGTTCATCTGCAAGCACAATTCCTGCCAGGAAAGAAAAACACTCTGGCAGATGACTTAAGCAGAAACATCATGGATCCTCACGAGTGGAAATTAAATCCACAAATCTTCAGCATGATAATGCAAAAATGGGGGTGCCCGGACATAGATCTTTTTGCCTCACCACTGAATTACCTACTACAAAAATTCTGCACAAGGACTTATCACACACATGCATGGAAAGTGGATGCTCTTTCGTTCAGCTGGAAAAGCCTACATGAATATGCCTTTCCACCTCTGCCTCTCCTTACAAGGGTACTCCTAAAAGCCAGACAAGAAAAAACACAGATGATTCTGATTGCTCCAGACTGGCCACGCCAGCACTGGTACCCAATCTTAAACAACTTAGCTCAAGGCCCACCTTGGATTTTGCCTCAAATTCCACACCTTCTGACTCAGCAAAACAATCAGATTCTGCACATTCAGCTCAAAACCTTAAACCTGGCTGCATGGCAGATTCATTAGCCAAAAAGACTACTTCTCTCTCTAAAGCTGCTATGGATGTCATTTTGGAGGCCAGGAGGCCTAGCACCAGGAAATCTTATTCAGACAAATGGAAGAGATTTTGTGCCTGGAACCAGGCTCAAAACCTTGATCCTCTGGTCCCTAACATTCTTCAGATACTACAATACTTGACTGTGATGCTGGACAAAGGACTATCCTTCTCATCCATTAAGATTCACGCTTCTGCCATCTCAGCTCATTAAAACACAGATCCTCCTATTTTCTCTCACCCATTGCTAAAGCAGTACCTCAGAGGGGCTAAAAACATAAGACCGCCCCGGAGAGCACCAACACCAACTTGGGACCTCAATTTCGTATTGGAAAAGCTCACTTTGCCTCCGTTTGAACCAGCCAATTCAGCAGAGTTAAAATATATATCATGGAAAACTGCTCTGCTTCTGGCAATGACCTCAGCACGAAGAGTCTCAGAACTGCAGGCACTAATGGCAGTGGAGCCTTTCATCATTTTCCACCAAGACAGGGTTTCTTTAAGAACAAACCCTACCTTTATGCCTAAGGTGGTATCCAGTGTGGCTCTTAACCAAACTATTCAATTGCCAACATTTTATCCAAATCCCCAGAATAAAGGGGAGAGACTTCTACATTCCTTGGACATACACAGGCAATTGCACTTCTACTTGGACAAAACAAAAGCTTTCAGAAAATCTGAACAATTGTTTGTATCATATGCTGCAGGATCACAGGGAAAAGGCTATTTCAAAGCAGACCATTTCAAAGTGGATAGGACACTGTATCCGGTTCTGCTACACACAACATGGGAAACCTGTACCTAGTAACATTAGACCACATTCCACCAGGGCAACTGCCACTTCTACTGCCTACCTTAGAGGAGTACCTACCAAAGATATCCTGGAAGCTGCAACTTGGAGTTCAGTGCACAACTTTACCAAGCATTACCATTTTCCTCTTTATTCTAGATCCAGAGCTGGCTTTGCCACTGCAGTGCTGCAGGGCCTCATAGCCACACCAAATCCTCTTCAGAGCCAGCCACCCAAACTCAGCTTTGGGATTCTACCCAAGTGTAATGACTGCAGCAGTGAAACATGATGAACATAGTACAGTTTTGTACCTACCATAAATGTAGATGTTCGAGTGTCTTCATTGCTGCAGTCCAGGTTACCCACCTGCCAGCCCCACTTTCTTATCTGGGACTAACCTATGTGGTGTATTTGCTGGTTACTGAAGGTTTTACTTTTACCTTTTTTGTATGTTTTATTAGCAATATGTATTGCCTACCATTTTTGGGGGCACCTGACATCTGGGGCAAGAAAAACTGAAGAAAATGGCGTTGGTTGCTTCTTATATACCCCTGGCGCACTGATGTCAGGGAAGAGGCGACAGCAACCAACGCCGGACCAAGACTTTGGAACTCAGGCTGACTGCGGGCCCGTCTGACGGCAGGATAACCCAAGTGTAATGACTGCAGCAGTGAAGACACTTGAACATCTACATTTATGGTAGGTACAAAACTGTACTTTCTTCAAAGGCAAAGACTAAAGCAGCTTTAAAGAGAAAGAAACAAGTACAACAGCCCTATGGACAGGCCTTCATGCCTAAAAAACAGATGCTCAAAATGGCTGAAGACCTGATTACTTTGATCAGGGGTTCTCATCCCCCTCCTGACAAGACGCCTAGGCAAGAGGTAGAATATGAATCTTCAGATTAGGTTTCCATTTCATCGGATTCCTCTTCTGATCAGGAATACACTCTTCCTCCTTATGAGGGTTCTGATGCTGAAGAATCTTTCCCCTCAGCTTCTCCTCCTGAGGATTATTCTTTTGGGGAAACGCTGCATACCGTGAGGGAGCATTTCCACTGGGAGAGCCAAGATTATTCAGAATCTAAGAAAAGGCTTAGAGACTTTCTTTTACTGCCTCAGCACAGGCCCGTGGCTATTCCACCTGTGCTAGACATTGTAGATGATGTATTTTCAGAGTCCAGTCTGACTCCTGACTCCTTACCTCCAGCTCCTGTTAAGCCAGACAGATACTACAGGGTTCCGGACTCCCACAAATTTCTTTTTAAAAACCCTGCTGCTGACCCAGAAACTATCTCTCAGGGTCCCAAGGGGGTCAAGGCTTCCACTGCAAAAAACCCTACCCCCCTCTGACAGAGATTCCAGGGCACTAGACAGATGGGGAAAAAAATTTACACTTCTGCTACCTTGGCTATAAGGGCTTTAAGTTGTCAGTTTCGTATGCTTAAATATCAGCAATACATTACGTCACTGCTTAAACAGAAAATGTTGACAAATTCTGAATGTGCAGAAAGTAAAGAAATGCAGGATTTATTGCATGCAGCTGAACAAGTTGGAAAGCATACTTTACAATGTGGTTTTGATTCTTTGGAGGCCTCCTGCAGAGCCGCTGTTACGGGTTCTGTCATTAGGAGGCATGCTTGGTTAAAGGAACAGAATCTGCCTGATCATGTTAAAGCAAAATTATTAGATGCTCCATTACAGCATACCTTGTTTAGTGTTAAAGCAGAAGAGGTGTTGAAGAAAATGGAGGACAAAGCCAAATCTATGCAAACAGTCAAGGATTTCTTGCAGGTACAGCCTCCCAGATTTAGCAGGAACTGGCCTACAAAGAATTGGTCCTTTCCAGTGTCAGACAGGCCACAAAGAGGCAGATACAGATGCCCCAGAGGCAGATCACAGCCCCAAGGCTCATACAGGCCTAAACAATGGGGTGCTTCTACCTCCAAAAGCGGAGAGGAAAAATCGCAGCCATACAGGAAATAGTCTCAATGACTTTCCCCTACCAGCATCAAGCACTTACCTTCTGGCAGCTCCTTTGGGGGGAAAACTAGCACTTTTTTCCCCAAAACTGGCACATGATCACCCCAGACAAATGGGTCTTAAATATCATATCACAAGGCTACAGGTTCCACTTTCACACCCTGCCAAGGCCAAATGGTATGCCAGACCTGCCATGCAATCAATGGGCAGAGGCACAAAAACAAGTTTCATTCCTCATGGACATGAGAGCCATTCAGCAAGTACCACAACAAGAGCAGGGACTAGGATTTTACTCAAGGCTATTCTTGGTGCCCAGAAAGGACAAAGCCTCGAGACCAATACTGGACCTGTCTATCCTAAACACATTCCTGGATATTCCAAATTTCAAAATGCTAACTCTGCAGCAGCTTCTGCCCATGCTGGGCAAGAAGGCTTGGCTTGTGACTTTAGACCTAAAAGAAGCATACCTGCATGTCCCAATCAGACAATTATGCAGAAGATACCTCAGATTTATAGCTGGCTCAATGCACTACCAATTCTCTGCACTGCCCTTTGGCTTTTCTACTGCGCCCAGGGTCTTCACAAAAAGCCTGGCACCAGTAACTGCATTTTGCAGACGAAGAGGAATACAAATATATCCTTACTTGGACGACTGCCTTATTCAAGCAGAGAACAAGGACATTCTACTACAGCATCTGGCGTTTGTGCAAAGATTACTAACAGGACTAGGGTACACAGTAAACGAAAAGAAATCAAAACTCATACCCTCTCAAGAGATAATATTCCTGGGTGCAAGCTTAAATACAACTGGCCAGATGGCTTATCTCACGCCAGACAAACACAGACAACTGACTACTTATGCCAAAATGTTGGCAACAAAGACCCAGTTATCTGCAAGAAAAATTCTGCAGGCTTTGGGCTTCATGGCATCCTGCACTCTGCTAATTCCATATGCAAGACTGCATATGAGGAAACTTCAATGGTATCTAAAAAGTGTTTGGACTCAACATTGCCACAGCCTGGAAACAAGAATTACCCTCATTCCCTGCCTGCAACAGGAGTTTCGATGTTGGGCAAAAGCCTGTCACCACAACACGGAACAGCCGTTCACCTTACCCACAGCCAGGCAGACATTGACAACAGATGCATCAGATTATGCCTGGGGGGGCCCATATGGCAGGAAGATGTATTCAGGGCACATGGTCCGCAAGTCAAATACATCTACATATCAATCAAAAAGAGATGCTAGCTGTTCAGAATGCCCTGACAGCCTTCAAGGATCTACTTCATCCAGGACAACTACTGATAAAGACGGACAATACTACAGTCATGTGGTACATAAAAAAGCAGGGAGGCAAACATTCCTACCCCCTCTGCAGACTAGCCATGAACTTGTGGGACACAGCATTGACTTAGCAAGTACATCTGCAAGCACAATTCCTGCCAGGAAGGACAAATACTCTGGCAGACGAACTAAGCATAAACCTAATGGATCCCCACGAGTGGAAATTGGATCCACAAGTCTTCAGCATGAAAACAAGGAACTGGGGATGCCCGGGCATAGACCTATTTGCCTCCCCTCATAACTGCCAACTACAGAGATTCTGCACAAGGACTTATCACAAGCAAGCATGGAAAGTGGATGCTCTATCTTTCAGCTGGAAAAACCTAACTGTATATGCCTTTCCTCCTCTGCCTCTCCTCCCCAAGGTACTCTTTAAGGTCAGACAAGAGAAACCAAAAATGATACTGATTGCCCCAGACTGGCCCCACCAGCACTGGTACCCAATCCTAAAGAGCTTGTCTCAATGCCCACCTTGGACATTACCTCATATTCCTCACTTATTGACCCAACAAGACAGTCCGATACTGCACAGCCAACTCAGGACCTTAAACCTGGTAGCATGGCGGATAATGTAGCCGTTCAAGACACACCTCTCTCTAAAGCAGTGATGGATGTTATTTTGGAGGCCAGGAGGCCTAGCACCAGAAAATCTTATGCAGAAAAATGGAAGAGATTCTGTGCTTGGAACCAGGCACAAGGTATTGACACGATTGTTCCAAATATTCCTCAAATTTTGCAATACTTAACTGAGATGCTGGATAAAGGCCTTTCCTTTTCATCAATTAAAATTTTTGCCTCTGCCATTTCAGCTCATTACAATACAGGACCACCTATTTTTTCTCATCCATTACTAAGACAGTACCTCAGAGGGGCCAAAAACACAAGACCTCCAAGGAGAGCACCAATACCTGCATGGGGCCTCAACTATGTCTTGGAAAAACTCACACTCCCTCCGTTTGAGCCAGCCTCTGCAGCTGATATAAAATTATTATCCTGGAAAACAGCTCTACTCCTAGCAATAACCACTGCTAGAGGAGTCTCAGAGTTACAGGCACTCATGGCTGTGGAACCTTTTATCGTTTTCCATCCTGACAGGGTTCCTCTGAGGACAAACCCTACATTTATGCCTAAGGTAGTGTCCAGTGTGGCCCTTAGCCAAACAATTCATTTGCCTTCTTTTTATCCAAACCCACAGAATAAGGGTGAGAGACTTCTGCATTCTTTGGACATTCACAGGCAGCTACGCTTCTACTTGGACAGAACCAAAGCTTTCAGAAAGACTGAACAACTTCTAGTGGCATATGCTGCAGGATTACAAGGAAAGCCTATCTCAAAGCAGACTATTTCAAAGTGGATAGGCCACTGCATTCATTTCCGCTATTCACAGCATGGCAAATCAGTGCCTAAGGGCATTAGGCCACATTCAACCAGAGCAGCAGCCACTTCAGCAGCCTTCCTCAGAGGAGTACCAACCAGAGACATCTTAGAGGCTGCAGCTTGGAGTTCAGTGCATACTTTTACAAAGCACTATCATTTACCTCTCTACTCTAAATCCAGGGCAGGCTTTGCCACTGCAGTTCTGCAGGGCCTGATAACCTTTCCTAATCCTATTTAGCACCAGCCTCCCAACCTTAGCTGTGGGATTCAACCCAATTGTAATGACTGCAACAGTGAAACACGATGAACAGAGTACAGATGTTCATCGCGCATACAGCTGCAGTCATCACACTTGGGTTATCCTGCCATCAGGCGGGTCCTCGGTCGGCCGAATTCCAAAGTCTAGGTCCGGCGTCGGTTGTCGTCGCTTCTTCCCTGACGTCAGAGTGGCAGGGGTATAAAAGAGGCAGCCAACGCCATTTTCTTCAGTCTTTCTTGCCGCACGGTGCCCGAAGCAGAAGCAGTTCGCAAGTGCCGGTCGGCCAGCTCCTGAGATTTACGAATAGTATTTCAGCCGAAGTCTTCTTTAAAGCTAAGTTCCCCGTTGGGGAAACTTTTCTTGCCTCAGACCGATGTCAGACAAAGTTAATAATTGCATTTCTTGTGGGAAGCAAATACCGCATAAGGATTTTCACTCTTAACTGTATACCTTGCTTAGGGTCAGACCACGACGTCTCGGCCTGCCGTTTTTGTGCTAGGTTTAACAAGTGCACTATTAAGCACCGGGCGGAGTTCGCCCTTCATTATTTTGGCAAAAAATTTAATTATATCATGTCTTCGGATGCGACGCCAGTTTTAGGCAAAAAACGCAAGGATAAGGACAGGCATCCGAGGCCTGCACCGAGTACTGAGATCACGCTTAGGCCGACTACCGGTTCTCCGGTTCTCAGTGATGAAACTACTTTACTGGCGACTACATTACCCGAGGTCGCAGGATCCTCGGTCTCCATTCCCACTGCAGATACAGACGCCACTCTTGGCGGGGAAACCAAAAATTTAGTGAGGCCTGCCATTTCTGAAGCCATTTTCAGGCCTACCACCTCCTCTATTAAATTGTTCACTAAATCTGCAATGAAAATTAAAAAAACAGGGTCCTCAGACCCCCTCTCAAGGCCCCATGCCTAAGAAACAGATGCTTAAAATGGCTGAGGATTTGATTACTCTCATCAGGGGTTCTCAACCCCCCCCCCCAGACAAAAGGCCCAGGTTAGAGGAAGACTCCCCTTCCTCAGACCAGGCTTCTATTACCTCAGACCATTCTGAGGTCCAGGATTACGCCTATTCCCCGTTTGAAGACTCTGATGCTGAGGAGTCTATTCCCTCGGCCTCCCCCCCTGAGGACTACTCTTTTGGGGAAACCCTGCATACATTGAGAGAGCACTTCCACTGGGAAGGCCAAGATTACTCAGATTCCAAGAAAAGGCTCAGGGGAATTTCTACTACTTTCCCAGCATAGGCCCCTGGCTATTCCTCCTGTCTTAGATATTTTGGATGATGTGTACGCAGAAGCCAGTCTTAATCCAGATTCATTACCTCCAGCCCCTGTTAAACCAGACAGATATTACCGGGTTCCTGATTCTCACCAGTTCCTTTATAAAAGCCATACTGCTGACCCAGAAACAATTCCACAGGGTCCCAAGGGGATTAAGACCTCTACTGCTAAAAACCCATTACCTTCAGAGAGGGATTCAAGAGCATTAGAAAGGTGGAGGAAAAAGGTGTATACATCTGCCACTTTAACCATGAGGGCATTAAACTGCCAATTTCATATGTTAAAATACCAACAGTTCTTGCTATCTCAGCTGAAAAGCAAAATGACACAAACAGAACAACCAGACTTGAAAGAGTTGCAGGATTTGTTGCATGGAGCAGAACAAGTGGGGAAACATACCTTGCAGTGTGGTGTTGATGCTTTAGAGGCCTCATATAGAGCTGCTGTCATGGGGTCTGTCATACGTAGACATGCTTGGCTCAAAGAACAAACTTTACCAGATCATGTCAAAGCAAAGTTATTAGATGCATCACTACAAAAAGATGTATTGTTCGGAGTTAAAGCTGAGGAGGTACTAAAGAAAATGGAGGAAAAAGCAAAATCTATGCAAGTAGTTAAAGATTTCTTGCAGGTGCAGCCTCCACGCTTTAGCAGAAACTGGCCTTCAAAAAATTGGTCCTTTCCAGCCACGGACAGACCCCAAAGGGGCAGATACAGACGCCCAAGGGGTAGAGGACAATCTCAAGGATCTTACAGAGCTAGACAGTGGCAAACGCCAGCCCCAAGAGGTGGAGAAGATAGACCACAGTCATTTAGAAAACAGACACAATGACTTTCCCCTATGCCTGCCAAGCAAAGCTATAATGGCAGCACCTTTGGGCGGAAAACTGGCCTTATTTTCAAAAAACTGTTACATTGTTACAAAGGACAAATGGATTCTGGATATTATAGACAGAGGCTACAGGTTCCACTTTCACACCCTTCCAAAAATGAGAGGCATGCCAAACCTGCCACAAAATCAATGGGCAGAGGCACAAAGACAAATTACCGCTCTCATGGATATGACAGCAATTCAAGAGGTGCCTGCAAAAGAACAAGGTCAAGGTTTTTATTCAAGGCTATTTCTGGTACCAAGGAAGGGCAAAGATTGGAGACCCATCTTAGACCTATCTATTCTAAATACATATCTAGAAGTACCAAAATTCAAGATGCTCACATTACAGCAGCTTCTTCCCATGCTGGGCAAGGAGTCTTGGCTGGTAACGTTGGACCTCAAGGAGGCATACCTGCATGTCCCTATCAGACAAGATTGCAGAAGATACCTCAGATTTCTTGCAGGTTCAACCCATTACCAATTCTCTGCATTGCCCTTTGGCTTATCTACTGCACCCAGAGTGTTTACGAAATGCCTGGCATCAGTAATTGCCTTCTGCAGACAACGAGGAATCCAAATCTACCCATATCTGGACGACTGCCTGATCCAAGCAGACAGCAAGGACATTCTATTGCAACATCTGGCATTTGTAATAAAACTGTTAAACTGCCTGGGGTACACAGTGAACAAAAAGAAATCAAAACTAATACCTTCTCAACAGATAATTTTCCTGGGGGCCAGCTTAAACACAAAGACCCAGATGGCCTACCTCACGCCAGACAAACAAGGGCAACTGTCTCAATACTTCAACAAAATGGCAACTTTAACCAGGCTAACTGCAAGGAAAATCCTGCAGGCTCTGGGGTTCATGGCATCTTGTATCCTACTAATATCATTTGCAAAGCTGCATATGAGGAAACTACAATGGTACCTAAAAAACTTATGGTCTCAACACAGCCACAGCTTGGAAACAATTATACCACTCATTCCATGCCTTCAAAAGGAATTTTTGTGGTGGGCCCAAGCATGCCTAAGAAACACGGGTCTTCCTTTCTGCTTACCACAAGCAACTCAAATCATCATAACAGACGCCTCAGACTACGCCTGGGGAGCACACATGGCAGGTCAGTGTATTCAGGGAAAATTGTCCCAAAAAGAGATGCACCTACACATCAACCAAAAGGAGATGCTAGCCGTGCAAAATGTTCTTATGACCTTCAAAGACCTACTGCATCCAGGCCAGCTATTAATAAGGACAGAAAACACCACAGCCATGTGGTACATAAACAAGCAGGGAGGAACGCATTCATATCCCCTGTGCAGACAAGCCATGACCATGTGGAACACAGCACTGGAATTACAAATTCAACTACAGGCACAATTTCTGCCAGGGAAGGAAAACACGCTGGCAGACAACTTAAGCAGAAATATGACAGACCCACACGAATGGAAGTTACATCCTCAAGTCTTCTCAGATAACTCAGGCATGGGGGCAGCCAGATATAGATCTATTTGCTACCCACAGAAATTACCAGTTGGAGAAATTCTGCTCAAGGACCTATCATCCACAGGCCTGGAAAGTGGACGCACTCTCTTTCAATTGGACAGCATTGACAGTCTATGCCTTCCCGCCTCTACCTCTACTGGCCAAAGTCCTATTAAAAACCAGAGCAGAGAGGCCACAAATGATTCTCATTGCTCCAGACTGGCCACGACAGCACAGGTATCCTCTCCTAAAGAGCCTGTCACACTCACCACCATGGATCCTTTCACAAGTTCCTCTTCTTTTGTCCCAGCAAATTTACAAGACCCTACACAGCCAGCTCAGAACTCTAAATCTAGCCGCATGGAGGTACAGGATGTCATCTTGGAGGCCAGAAGACCCTCTACTAGAAAAACCTACTCCGCCAAATGGAAACGATTTTGTGCTTGGAATCACGCTAAGGGTCAGAATCCATGGGTAATAAATATACCTCAGATTTTACAGTACCTAGCTGAGATGTTAAACAGTGGCCTTTCCTTCTCTTCCATCAAGATCCACGCTTCAGCCATTTCAGCACAGTACAATACGGATCCTCCTTTATTCTCACATCCACTTTTAAGGCAGTTCCTCAGAGGGGCAAAAAATATACAACCCCCACAGAAACCACCAGCTCCAGCTTGGGACCTCAACTTTGTATTGGAGAAGCTGACACTGCCTCCTTTTGAGCCGGCTGCTACAGCAGAGCTACAATACTTGTCATGGAAAACAGCCTTCCTTCTGGCTATTACCTCAGCACGTAGGGTTTCGGAGCTACAGGCCCTCATGGCTGTGCAACCATTCATCATTTTCCATCAGGACAGGGTTTCCTTACGAACCAACCCTACCTTCATGCCAAAGATGGTATCCAGTGTGGCTTTGAATCAGACTATTCATTTACCTACCTTTTATCCAAATCCACAGAACAAAGGAGAGAGGCTACTACATTCCTTGGACATTCACAGGCAACTTTGTTATTACTTGGACAGAACAAAGTCATTCAGAAAATCTGAGCAACTCTTTGTGTCCTATGCTACAGGTGCTCAAGGAAAAGCTATTTCCAAACAGACTATTTCAAAATGGATAGCTCACTGCATACGCTTTTGTTATTCATTTCATGGAAAATCAGTGCCTGTATACATCAGATCCCACTCCACCATGGCTACAGCTACCTCAGCAGCTTTCCTCAGGGGGTTCCCTACCAAAGACATTTTGGAAGCAGCAACTTGGAGTTCAGTGCACACTTTCTCCAAGCACTACCACCTTCCGCTATACTCAAAATCTAGAGCGAGCTTTGCCTCAGCAGTCCTGCAGGGCATTCTAGTCCTCCTAATTCCACTTAGTACCAACCACCCTTACTTAGCTATGGGATTCTACCCAAGTGTGATGACTGCAGCTGTATGCACGATGAACATAGTACAGTTTTGTACCTACCATAAATGTAGATGTTCGAGTGCTCATACAGCTGCAGTCCAGGTTTCCCTCCCTCCATCCCCTCTTATGACAGGGCTTATGCCAAACACCTTTATCATACAACCTATTTGGGGTATTCCTTTATGGTGTATTTGCTTGCAACTACTGTTTTGTTTTATCTACTTATGTATGTTTGCATAACATCATGTTTTGCCTTCCTTTCTGGGGGCACCTGACATCTGGGGCAAGAAAAACTGAAGAAAATGGCGTTGGCTGCCTCTTTTATACCTCTGCCGCTCTGACGTCAGGGAAGAAGCGACGACAACCGACGCCAGACCTAGACTTTGGAATTCGGCTGACCGAGGACCCGCCTGATGGCAGGATAACCCAAGTGTGATGACTGCAGCTGTATGAGCACTCGAACATCTACATTTATGGTAGATACAAAACTGTGTGTACCTACCATAAATGTAGATGTTCGAGTGTATTCACTGTTGCAGTCCAGATTACCCTCCCACCATCTCCCTTTTCCTTTGCTGGGACTTATCTGTACTTCTCTATTCTATGCAACCTATGTGGTGTATTTGCTTGTAGATGAAGGAAAAGTTGTTTTTGTGCATACGTGCTTATTGGCATAATTTAGCCTACCATTTTAGGGGCACCTGACATCTGGGACAAGAAAAACTGAAGAAAATGGTGTCAGCTGCATCTTTTATACCCCTGGCGCACTGACGTCAGGGAGGAGGCGACAACCCGGCCGGACCTAGACTTTGGAACTTGGGCCGACTGCGGGTAGCCTGCCAGCAGGATAACCCAATTGTAATGACTGCAACAGTGAATACACTCGAACATCTACATTTATGGTAGGTACACAACTGTACTTTTTAGCTCCTTCAGAGTTGGCTGCTGTCTTGTTTCATCCTTTTGCAGAGGATTGTTTCAGTTTGGTACAGGAAACCTCAATGAAGCAAAATGGATTTACATCTGTACTTCTTTTGGGCAGACAGTCTATGAACAGATCATAGTTGATGGTATTTGTCAAAGTGGAACAGGGCAAAAAGAAAAGAACACCATCTCCTGACTCGCTTAATGAAGAAGAGGATTTTTGTGATACAGATACAGTGTTCTTCCTCTCAACATTCTGAAAAGGAGAACCCTTTTTCAATGCATTCAGATTCTTCACCAAAAGGCATATATTTTGTATGGGAACATTACATTTTATGGAGGAGTTATTTTGATGACCTGTGTATACTATATTTTTTTTCTGAGAAATGATCTAGAGAGGTAATAACCCTTCCTGATGCATAGTGGACACTTCCAGTCAGTGGCTATTAGTCTGTAAGACAGGAAAGATGTCAACTACCAGCACAAAAAAAGGTTAATGGAATATGCAATTTCCTTCATCAAACCAGGTTAGAGTAACTGTTCCTCTTGCATATTTGATGTTTTATAATGATTATAGACTCCTAAATAAAACTGATGAAAAAAGGTTTATGCATTTAATACTTTAGCTGTTATATGAAACTTCACTTTTAAAAGCAAGTTGGAGAAGGCTTACATTCTTTAGTAAGTCCTGTTATTAACAGAATATGGAGGTTAGTTGCCACGTTAGATGTAAAAGACTAATGTGGCTTAGAAAACTCACAACATTGCCAATGTAATATCTAAATTTGTAATGTTTCAGTGTTGCAAAAATATTTATTTAGTCAACTAGCATGTTACGCAGTTGTTGATTTGGAAAAGAAAGGTAAAACAGGGCCCTTATTTAAATAAATGTATGATGATGTCGTATTCACTTACTGCAGTATTTATAACCTGGGGGATCTCCCACCAGAAGGCGACCTGACATCGACCAGTATACAAAAGTCATATGCTACTCAAGGTTACACTGTATATCGAACGTAGGCTGCAGTCAGACGTATGCCATAAAAGTGATGTATGCACTTAGTATCCTCAGAACTTTTCTGACGCCAGTCAGAATACTATTCCGACCATTGGTCTGATCGTTTTAGTGACTGCGACTTCAGCATTTTTCAGCTAAGCGCCCTGTTGGGGAAAATTTTCTTTACAGTTTTGGTTATGTCATTCAAGAAAGTCAAGTGCCAGTGTGGAAAACAAATTCCATATAAGGACAGTCATCGGTAGTGTCTGTTTTCCTTAGGGCCTACCTAAGACCCTTACAAGCAGGTTTTCTCCTCTTGCTATCTATTTAAAGAACCAATGGCTTAACTTGCTAGCTAAGCGTATTGAAGGTACCTCTGGGTCCGATGCCGAGCCGATGAAGCACAAGACCAAAAAACCTCATCCTGCAGCTTCAGCTGCACCTCCACCATCAGACGTATCTCCCAAGGTGTTAGTCAACTCAGAGGCATGTCCAGCTTCAGGCACAAATTCACAGGCTGGGCCTGGTTCTGAGGCCGCCTTGACTCCAACCACGAGCATGTCTTTGGAGGTAGAACAGACGTCCAGTCAGGATGTCACTGCGGAACCTAGGCTCGTTATTACGGAAGGCCCTTGGGGGTACCACGAACTCTAGCGAGCGAAGAAATTGAGTCAGATAATTTGAATGCAGCCCTTCATCCTGTTCTATGATATTGCATAAGATTTTCTCCTGCCAAGAAAAAACAGAAAAACAAGCTATTTGCCCCATTATAGAGGCCCATACAGACTTGGCAGGCCTTTTCCCAAAGCTTGTTTCAGGCTTTCTTGGCACTCAAGCCGCCTTCTCTGCATGCTCCTAGTCCTGCTCCCCTTCCTTCTTAAAAAAAGGATTAGAGACAATGATTCTTCTGATGATTTATCCTCTGATGAAGAGGAATCCTTGGATTACTCAACACGCATTCCCTCTTTTCAGGATTATGTTTCCCCTGACAGGAAGTCAGTGTGTGCTAATTCCCCTATGGAAGAGATTTCATTTGGTGAAACTAGTCTAAAAATGATGAGAGAACACTTTAAGTGGGACAACTTCTAGATTTCTGATGTCCAAAAAAGATGCTGCCAACTTCTACAAGTTGATCTCCTTAGCCCTTCTGCAGTTCCACCAGTGCATCCTGCATTTCTTGATGCTTTTCATAATGCTTCCCAAACCCTAGACTCCCAGGCCCCAGCTCCCAAGAAGCCAGACCACTTCTACAAGGTCCCTGAGGACTGTAATTCCTGTTTAGATGTCCTGCTGCAGAACCAGCAGTCATATCTGTAGCTACAGATAAACCATCTAGGATGCTTCCTTCTACCACCCTTCTCCCAGAGACAGAGAGAGTAGAACCCTTGACAGACTGGTAAAAAAAAAGCCTATACTTCAGCCACCTTAGCTTTCAGGGCCATCAGTTATCATACATACATGACCAAGTACTCCTTAGAGCTTTTGTCTCGGGCATCAAGCGCCATTTCAGATCTTTTAGAGTCTGAAGAAAAAGCCTTGGCCCACTTTATCTTGGGTGCTTCCTCACTGGTGGCAAGACACTTCATTAAATGCAACTATGATGCTGCAGTGGCTTGTGCCAGGGCATTTGCTACTGGTTCAGTTCTCAGAAGATTTTCCCGTCTTAGGTTACAGCCCATCCAGTATGACTTCAAATCAAAATGAATGGATGCACCATTAGATAATCCACCCTTATTTGGTCCAGCAACAGCTTCTCTCTCTAAGTTCCTACAGAAGACAACTAATGAACTAAAGGAGTTGAAACAGAGCTTGGTGTCTCCTGTGCCCAGGTTTCATAGGAATTTCCCATGTAAACCCGTCTTCGTCCACAACTGCACTCAGCATTCCTCCAGTAAGACTTTCAGAGGAGATAAGAGACAGCAGAAGCCTAGGGGTTCACAGGCACCCTCACAACAAAGGCAGTCCTTTCCTGACAAACCAGGGAGTCTGTGACTACCCTATGTATGGCTTTCTTCCCCTTTTTCCCTTCACCTTTCAAACGCTCACAGGGTCTGGGAAAGCATCACCCAAGACACCTGGGTTCTTTCCATAATCAAAAAAGGATAATTCATGGTTTGGCACTCCACCCCTACTCCCATCATGGGCATCCCGCAAACGCCCCCCCCCCCAAGAGCAGCTGTCCCACTTCCCAAAGCTTCTTTGGGAGCTTTGGCAACAGGGCTCTATTCAAAGGGTTCCTCAAACCACAAGAGAGAAAGGCTTTTATTCAAGAATGTTCTTAGTGCCCAGAAAAGATGGCCCCTGGAGACCAATCCCGGTTTTATCCCATCTCAACACTTAAAGGTTTCTTCCTTCAGAATGTTGACACTCCAAACTCTATTCCCTCTTATTCTTCCTCAGGAGTACATGGCATCTCTAGATATAAAAGATGTTCACCTTCACATCCCCATTCACCCAAAGTTCAGGAAATTCTTACATTTTTTTCCTGTGGGTTCCTGGCATTTTCAATTCTCTGCCTTGCCCTTTGGTCTTTCTACAGCTCTGAGAGTGTTCACAAAATGCCTGTCTCCAGTGATTGCACATTGCAGGCTTTTGGGTATCTAGATTTTTCCATACCTGGGTGACCTGCTCTTACATTGTCCAGCTTCTGACACTGTACTCCAAAATCTGGAGACCACCATTTCCATCCTTGGGAAACTGGGATTCACCATCGATTTCAGGAAGTCAGCCCTCACCCCTTCACAGGACCACATTTTCCTGGATTGTCAAATCCAGACAGATATAATGAGTATGTCACTTGCACATCAGAAGGTGCAGGACCTTCGGTCCTTCTTTCACTTCCTTCTCCCCTTGACTTGCATCACGGCCAGGAAGTTCCTTACAGGGCTGGGATTCATGGCTTCAACCATTCCCATGCTGCCAGTGGCAAGACTCCACATGAGGAAATTCCAGTGGTTCCTCAGATCTGTGTGCACCCAGCATTCTCACCCACTAGATTATAAAGTCCCCCTCATTCCTTGTTTGAAGAAGGAACTGGTTTGGTAGATCAAGCAGATAGGCCTAAATTCTGGGCTGCCACTGTACCCTCTCACCCCAGTCCTAGAACTCTACACAGGTGCTTCAGATGTGGGCTGAGTGGTGGCCTTGGGCAGATGTACAGTTCAGTGAGTTTGGTCGCCCTCCCAGAAAACAGAACACACAAACATCAGGGAAATGCAAGCTTTGCTCCTAGCTCTACAAGCATTTCATCCTCCTCTTTGCCTAGGCTCTCTCAAACTGTTCACAGATAGCATGACAGTCCTTTGGTATGTGAACAAGCTTGGTGGAACCAGATCCTATCTCCTTTGCAGATTGGCTGTTCTGGTATGGGAATTTCTTGCCTAATACCACGACTATTTATGTAGTGTACATTCCCTCCAATCTGGAACCTTGTGGCAGACTCCCTGAGCAGGTCCTTGATTCAGTCCCACAAATGGATGCTTCACATGGACATAGTCCACCAATGGGGTGTTCCTCAAATAGATTTATTTGCCTCTCCTCTGAACATACAGCTTCCAAAATTTTGTGCCAGAGTCCCAAGTCCTGTGGTTTGGAAAGTAGATGCCCTCTCCTTTTCTTGGAAGTGGATGTTTCTGTATGCATTCCCTCTCCCTTCTCTAATCACAAAGATCTTGTTCAAGATTCAACAGGACCAACCAAACATCTTGCTGGTGACTTTCTTTTGGCCAAGACAGCATTGATTCCCTCTTCTGCATTTAGCCAAGGGCCGTCACCACAAGGTACCCCACAAAGTGGTCCATCTCACACAAAATAAAGGATCTCTGATACATCCACACCTGTCAACGTTACAGCTGACACTGTGGGTGATAGGGTTCTAATTCCTTTCAGACACCTATTCTCTGAGGACATGCTCAGGGTTTTGCAGGAGGCCAGAAAACCCAAAACTAGGAAGTCTTGTGTTTCTAAATTTTAAAGATTTTCACTCTGGTGTCTCTGTAAGAGCCAAGACTCCCTGACAGCGGGAATCTCATTGGTTCTGTCTTGTTTGTCTGAATTGCTCTCTGCTGGCTTGGCTTACCCTTCTGTCAAAACACATATGTCAGTTATTTCTGCTTATCTCCCTTTAGCTCCCCCTCTAGCATCCAGATTTGAGGTGAAACAATTTCTTAAGGGTGTCCTTCACATTAGGCCTCCCAGGAAACTTATTCCTTCTCCTTGGAACCTTAATTTTGTTTTAGAAAAATTGACCCTGGCCCCTTTTGAGCCCACATCTTCAGCCTTCCTAAAACATTGTTCTTGGAAAACTGTTCATATTAGTGTCCTTGACTTCAGCTAGAAGAGTCTCAGAGCTGGAAGCTCTTATGACCCCCCCCCCTTTTGGTCTTTCATAAGGACAGGGTATTCTTGAGAACCAATTCTTCTTTTATGCCAAAAGCGGTTAATGCGTTGTCTCTTGACCAGTCCATTCAGTTACCCACCTTCTTTCCTTCTCAAAACCACAGTGAGAAGGCACTGCACTCCTTGGATGTACAGTACATAGACAACTTAGATTTTATCTGGACAAGGCTAACGTTATCAGGAATTCTCATCAGCTGTTTGTGAACTTTCTTCCCAGGGTTTTGGATTTACCTGTTTCCAAGCAGACTATTTCTTGTTGGACATCTAAGACTATTTCCCTTTGTTACACGCTCCATAGAAATAGCCAGTCTTCTCCTGTGTAGGCCAATTCTACTAGAGCTGTGGTTTCCTCCAAGGCATTCTTCAAGGGCTTAGATGATGGCGCCATCCTTGAAGCAGCCACTTGGTGTTCAATTCATACCTTTACCAAACATTGCAAACCGGATGGCATCTCCAGATCGAGAGCTGGATTTGGTAAAGCCATTTTACATGGCTTCTTTGAGAACTCCTCTTCTCCTTCCTCCTCCCTTCCCTCTTGAGCTTTGGCAGTCTCCTTCAGGTTATGAATACTACAGCAAGTGATGGGAGGACATAGAATAGTTGTGTAAAATCTTACCATAACCATAGATGTCCTTCTCTTCACTGCTGCAGTATTCTGTCCCTCCCTCCTTCCCCCCTGTCTGATTTGCTTGGATGTACTCGGCATACAAATCCTTAGTCTGGCATTCCTCCTGGGGCATTCAGCCCCTTTCATCATACTGATCACTGCCGCAGTAGCCTTAGCTATATAGGATATATCCTGTCAAGGATAAATTAGCTGTCCGGCTTCCAAAACTTCAGGGCACCTTCCATGCGCCCATTCTTTCAGCAAATTAAAACATAAGTTTGGGTGCAAAGCCCCTCAGAGCTTTACTGTTACGAAGAGTATGCTCCTCTGAGGCTTTTGAGGATTGACCATCCACTTGTGCCATTCCTTTGGAGGAAAAAAGCTTTTTTTTTTTTTTTTTTGGTTGCTGCGCTATCACTATCACTTTCCTCTTCAGGAAAGTTATTTTAAAGTTAGGAGTGTTGTGTTTTAACAGGTTTTCATAAGATTAAAATGTACTTTTAAGTGGAGTACTCATTTTTTGTGTTTTAAAAGTGGTGTAAAGTAACTGAAACCTTTTTTTCCTGTGGAAAATTATTTATTTTACTTTTGTGGGGCTGGCATGGTGGTAGTGTTTACTGAAATTTGCTGCCCGTCCTCTGGTGCCATGGTTGGTCCTTCTACCAGCCACAAAAAAGAAAAACTTAAGCAAACAGCCTTTGCCACCACAGCAGACTAGCAATTTGCCTCAGCCACAGGTGGGTGACTCTTGTGGCCGTTTGTTGTACCTTTTACCATGGATCTCTCTAGTGTAGCACCTACAGTCAGTATGGACTGGGGGTTAGCCATGTGTGCTGAGTCACTTGGGGTCCCCTCATTGGGCAAGGGACAGACAATCATGGCATCGTGGAGGAGGGAACAGGGAAGCTTTCCCTGTCGTGTCAGAATGCTGTACCCATCCCAGGGAAAGCTGCTGACATTAGTAACATGGTTGGTTTCATTTTTTCTGTCAAAAAAAACAGAAAACCAAGCATGGATCTACTCCTTCACAAATTTCTTTGTATATGAGTAGTTTACCGAGTCTGACTGTTTAATTCAGGCTGTTGATCCTTTTTGTAAAGTACTTTCTGGTAAAAGAACGAGGAAAATCTCGTTTCCTGAAGAGATTCAAGATTCTCAGTATGAACAGGAAGATGCAGGGATGGTACAGATTTTTTTCTTCAAATTTCTGACTCTCCCAGTCAGGGTTCCTCTTTCTCTGAGACTGTTGTTGATAGAAAGTGCCAGTGTTTTCAGTGGGCGAACACTGAGGTTTCTCAGTCCCTCAGAAAATAATGGTTCTTACAGAGGGATGTTCAGATCCTACACCTATTCTGCCTGTTCTGTCTGCTTTAGAGGATGGCTGTTACTACCTGCAGCTTTCCTGATAGACAGTTGTTCTCAAAAAGGCAGATAGAATTTACACAGTTTCCAGTCTTTTACATTTTAATACACCGTTCCCAAACTTAACCCAACAGCTGTCCCACTGCTGTTAATCACCCAGCTAATTCCATTCATACTCTGATGAGAAAATTATTGATAGGTGTGGAGAAAGTCTGTACTTCAGCAACTTTGATTTTCAGAATTTTCATTTGTCAGGCTGATAATTTTTCTAGTGCTATGACCACTGTTACTGCTTTGAGGAGGTTTGCATGGCTGCATTCTCAGAACCTCCCAGGTGGTGATAGAATAAGATTTTAAATTGACCCTTGGATAAAGAGTTTTTGGCGCGTCAGCAGTAGAGTTGTCAGAAAGTGTGATGAAAGGGGCAAGTTGATCCAGGGAATCTGTAAGATTTTCCAGCCCTCGTTTTTCACGTTTTACAAGGAATTTTCTGTCTCTTCATCCAACTTTGGCAAAAAGCAGAGTAATAATCTCAAAAAAATACAGGTAAACAGATGTTTAAGAAGGAAATGTGAAGGGGGTTCCAAAGAAGTCTTGAACTCACAAAACCAAGGACAGTCTGACAAGTCTGAGTAATTATTCAGGAAGTTTTGTGACCTCCTCCCACCCTGGCTGCTTTTTCTTCCAGAAAGTATGAATCTTCATTCTTCTGTTTTGCATCAAATAGTTTCATACAAATGGGTTGTGAAAATCATTCATCAAGGTTACAGATGGCAGTGTGAAGAAATTCCTCCCTTCCAGGCAGTCATTCCTCATCCTTCAGACCAGATTCTTTGTTTCTTCTGGTTCTTTATTGTATGCTGTTCTAAGGAGGAATAGAACCAGTTCCTCCTTGCCAAGTTATTCAGGGATGTGCTTAGTGCCAAAGAAATAAATAAAATGCTTGGAGACCAGTTCTGTATCTTTCTTTCCTAAACCTGTTTGTGATGGTGCCCAAATTCAGAATAATGCTACTTCACAACCTATTACCTGTTGTTCCTCTTTCAAGTTTACTGGTAATGCTAGACTTGAAATATGCTTATCATCATATCCCTAGTCACACAGACGTCAGTTTGTTAAGGTGTAGTGCCTGCATCAAAGTATCAGTTCTGTGCCTTACTCTTTGGACTATCCACTGCACCAAAAGTGTTCACAAAGCGTATAGCCACTGTTACAGCTTATTGCAGAGCCTTTATCAAAGTGTCAAGAATCTCATTCTTTGGTGAGATATCTTTTACACAATCTGGGATTCCAAGAGAACATTCAAAAACCTTTCTTGACTACTTCACACAGGACTGTGCTTCTTGGATGTCAACTAAATTCCTCATTTCAAAGAGATTTCTTCCACAGGGAAAAAAAAAAAATAGGTCTATATCTAGATTTAATTCTCAGGTTTTTTCACTCAGACTTCATTCAGTGTGAGGTAATACCTCAGGATTTTGGGTTTCATGGCATCTGTGTTTCTCATGGTACCTCTTGCCATGGGTATTGGCATCAATGATTCTCATGATACCCCTGACGACTTCACATGAGAAAGATACAGTAGCATCAGAAATTTCTTTGGTTCCAGTACTAATGATGTTTATCTTTTCATATCCCAGTGCTGGGGTTTGTTAAAAGAGAAATAATTTGATGGAGACAACAGATGTCTTTAAATCAAGGTCTTCCTTTCTCCCTTCCTGCAGCAAAGCAGTCAGTCATCACAGATGCCTTGAACTTTGCTTATGAAGCACTTTCAGGAGGGATAAAAGTGCAGTTTGTGTGGGACACCAAGGACATACACAAGCACATAAATATCAAAGAGATGCTTTTCATGATCAACGCACTCAACTCTCTGAACCATCTTTGTTCCCCTGGACCACTTCAAGTGATTACAGACAGTAACACAATCTTGTGCTACATCAACAAGCAAGGGGGAACCAGATCATACCCCCTGTACAGACTAGCCAGTTTCGCTCGAGATATAGCTTTGCAGCATAGTCTCACTCTACAGGCATCCTACATTCCACCAGAGCAAAATTGTGTGGCAGACAAGGTGAGCAGACCTACTGCAGACCCTCACAAATGGAAACTAGATCAGGGTATCTTCTAAGACTTCAACCATCTGTGTGGAGTTCCTCAAGTAGATGTCTTTGCCTCTTCCCTGAAAAATCAACTAGCAAGATTCAGTTCCAGGACTCCATGCTCGAAGGCCTGTAAGACTGATACTTTTTCTTTTCCTTGGACAGGAATTTTCCTGTAAGCCTTTCCACACTTTCCATTAATAGCTAGGGTACATCGAAAGATCAAAAGGAATTCCTAAGATCATTGTGGTGACTCTCTTCTGGCCCAGGCAACCATGGTTCTCCCTTCTTTTGAAATGGCCAGAGGCAATTACCACAAGCTTCCTCACAGACTAGATCTACTGACATAACAACAGGGGTGTTTGCATCTCAACATCACTCAACTTCAGTTGACTGCCTGGATGATAGGGTCTTACTTCCTTTTAGGCACCAGTTTACCAAGGATGTGCAACAGGTATAAATGGAGGCAAGAAAACCTGCTACTGGAAAATCATGCATTGGTAAATGGAAAAGGTTTTTCTAGTTGGTGCCAACAACATAACCAACACCTATTTAGGGCTAGTTATCTGTTTTTAAAATGTTGTGTGAATTACTATCCTATGGTCTTTCTTATTCCTCTGTCAAGGTTCATTTATTGGCCATTTCAACATGTCTGCCCGTGGGTCCTTATCTTTCATTTCAGTCTCATGTCAAAATGTTTTTGAAAGGGGTTTTGCATAACACTCCTCCAAGAAAACCGGTGGCCCCTCCTTGGGATCTTAATTTTGTGTTAGAGAAGTTAGCACATGCTCCATTTGAACCAGCTAACCTGGCTGAGTTAAGGTTCTTAACATGAAAAACATTTTTACTGATAGCTGTGATCTCTGCAAGGTTTCTGAGATGCAAAGTCTTATGGTGAGTCAGTCATATCTCAGTTTCCATAGGGACAGGGTTTCTTTCAGAACTAATTCTTCTTTTATGCCTAAAGTGGTTATCTGAGTTTACTTTTTAAGCCAAGCTATCTGTCTCCCCATTTTCTTTCCAGAACCTAACAATGAGGGAGAAAGGAGACTTCTTACCTTGGATATCACAGGTAACACTGGTACCGTCGTGACAGAACTAAATCTTTCAGATCTTTGGATTGGTTCTTTTTTGTGAAGGTAAAAAGGTGGAACAACCTGTGTCAAAACTGACCATTTCCAAATGGTTGTCTAAGGCTATTCTCTTTTGCTGTACTCACAATAAAAAATAAATAAGTAAATAAACTGTTTCAGGCAGTTTTAAGCCCCACTCTACTAGGGCCTTGGCTTTATCTATGGCTTTTTTGGAACTGGTTGGATTCTAGAAGCTGCTACTTGGTTCTCTGTACATACTTTTACAAAGCACTGTAAACTCAATTTCTTCTCTAGGTCCATGTCAGGCATTGCTAGGAGCATTCTCCAGGAGCTTCTTGACTCTAGTCCTTCCACCTCCCTAAAGTAGTTAGCTAGGGTGATGTACCCATATAGCTAAGGCTACTGCAGCAGTAATCAGTTTGATGAATATAGTACAATTGTGTAAGTAAACTTAACATTACCGTAGTTCATATAATCACTGCTGCAGTAGCTGCTCCCTGCCTCCACTCCTGTTGTTTTTTGGTGTATTTTTTATGCCAGAATGTGGGCATTTGTTTTTTGTTGCTCCTAACAGTGTCCTTTCAGGGCTTACCCTCCATCTCTGTGTTGCCAGGAAAGCTCTGAAGGACTTTTCAACCAAACTTATCTTTTAGTCAGCTTAGATTGAGCAGTCTTCCAGTTTGCATGTGTGCAACGTGCTGTGAAGCTTTGGAAACTGGTCGGCTGTTGCATCCTTGGCAGGATGTAACCCATATAGCCAAGGCTACTGCTCCAGTGATCATTTGAACATCTGCTGTTATGGTAAGTTACTTACACAGCTGTAGTTTGTCTCCTCCTCTGTATCCAGACTTTTAGTAGAGAAAACAGCCCTTTTGTAGGAAAGGAACTCAACAGCATTTTTGCCAGTTAACACATGATAAAAGAAGGCATACTTCTAGAAGGGTAGTTATAACCAGATGTCTTCAGAATGGCTGCTGCTTTCTCTTTATTGTCCTCTTTCCAGTTTCCCATAAGAGGATAGTTAGAATAATCCTTCTTCACTGCAACAGATAACCACAGACTAATGGGTATTACAAACATTTTAGCAGGGAACCTCCAAGACAACAAGTCTCACAGACAACCAGTGCTGTATCAAGGTCCTTTGATGTTCCTGGGGTAATGTCCTAATTTGACAGCCCCCATTATAAAGAAATAACATATTTGTTTAGTCTGGAGAGGTTTTTTATTTTTACGTATCTACATAATAGCTTTTTGCTAAACTGTTTCAAACATCTTTGCTACAAAGCAGTGATTGTTATTGTCTCTTGCCTGGAACAATCAGCACAACATCTACAGTGCTAATTATGCCACCTATCAACTTACACACAGAAGAGCCACCCACTTTATCCCATGCTTGTTAAAACTTACACAAACATTCTTATTTTAGGTCCATCAAGCCCCTGAGTTGATAGATGAGCTTTTATTATTAAAGAAAGCAATACCAATGGTAGTTTTTAGTCAAAGAAGAGATGTTCTTTGTGTTTCACTGTGGCAGTCATTACATTTGGGTTATCTGCTTGTAGTAGCCCTCAGTTTGCCTGATTAACAAAGTCTTGGGTCCTGCGTCGGATGCTGTCCCTTCTTCCATGATGTCAGGTGTATAAGCCATGCAGCCGACGCCATTACATCAATCTTTCTTGCCGTGCGGCGCCCAACGCAGAAGCAGTTCGCAAGTGCCGGTCGGCCGACTCCTGAAATTTTTGTTTTCGAGTTTCAGAACCGAAGTCTTCAACTAAAGCGAAGTACCCCATTTGGGAAACCTTTTCTTGCTCCTTACTGGTATCAGTAATAGTTAATAATTGCATTACTTGTGGAAAGTAAATACCTCAAAGATTT
This sequence comes from Protopterus annectens, assembly GCF_019279795.1. NCBI lineage: Eukaryota > Metazoa > Chordata > Ceratodontiformes > Protopteridae > Protopterus > Protopterus annectens. The sequence continues at coordinate 520,133,346 of NC_056737.1, forward strand.
TCATTCGTACTGTATTCCTTGCCTGGGCAATGACGACGACGTACCTTGCTGTCAGTTTTGTGCTTTTTTTAATCTGCGCACTATCGGTCGTCTGTATATTTTCGCCTCTAAATATTTCGGTTCTCTGTTTAATTATCAAGAAATGTCGGTTAGCCATCCGACTACCGGGATTCGAAAAAATGCAACGATAAAGACAGAGGCAGGCCATCTAGGTCCAAAGCTGCCAATGCCGCTTCTCCTAAGCCAGTCGCCAGTTCGCCGGTACTCAGTGAGGTGCTTTCGCAGCCCCTGATACCCGCTATTTCTGATTCACAGGCCACTACTGAGACCCATTCGGAGTCTGGTATGCAGCGAGATGCTTCAACTGTGGAACCTGCAGATGTCTCTACCTTGGATGGGTCCGGAGCCGCTGTGCAGGTACCAGCGTCTGAGGGTGTATTCAGGCCTATGGACTTGCATATTAAACCAACGCCTCCTCCTTCATTTAGGCCTAAATCTTGAACCATGCCTAAGAAACCAATGCATACTCAGGCCTCTATGCCTAAAAAAACAAATGTTAAGAATGGCTGAAAATCTTATAACTTTAATCAGGGGAAGCCAACCTCCCCCTTCTAAGAGACCTAGGACTGAAGTTGTTTATGAATCTTACCTGGATTCTGATTTTTCTGATTCTTCTGATGATCTGCATTTGCCCTTATCTACTTATGAGGATTCTGATGCAGAGGACTCTATTCCCTCTGATTCCCCTCCAGAGGATTTTTCTTCTGGTGAAACCTTACATACTCTAAGGGAGCATTTCCACTGGGAAAGCCAGGATTTTTCTGATTCAAAAAAGAGGCTTAGGGATTTCTTAATCCTGCCTCAGCATAGGCCTTTAGCTGTCCCTCCTGTACGAGACATTGTTGATGATGCCTTTTCGGAATCTAGTTTGGCCCCTGATTCTTTGCCTCCTGCTCCCAGAAAACCTGACAGATATTACCGGGTTCCTGATTCACACAAGTTTCTTTTTAAAAATCCTATTGCAGATTCTGAGACTATTTCACAGGGACCCAAGGGCATTAAGGCTTCTACTGCTAAAAATGCTACCCCTTCTGATAGAGACTCCAGGGTGCTGGATAGATGGGGTAAGAAGGTTTACATTTCTGCAACCTTGGCCATTAGGACTTTAAACTGCCAGTTTCATATGTTAAAAGTATGAACAACATGTTATTGGGTTGCTTAAACAGAAAATGATGTTGATTCCTGACTGTGCTGAAATTAAAGAATTACAGGATTTAATGCATTCTGCTGAACAAGTCGGTAAACATACTTTGCAATGTGGATTTGATTCATTAGAGGCCTCTTGAAGGGCTGCTGTTACTGGGTATGCGCTCAGAAGGCATGCTTGGCTTAAGGAGCAATCTTTGCCTGATCATGTTAAAGCTAAACAGGGCCGCCTGTTTGGCAGCAAAGCTGAGGAAGTTCTTAAAAAGATAAAGCTAAATCTATGCAAACTGTTAAAGATTTCTTGCAAGTTCAGCCTCCTAGATTTAGTAGGCATTGGCCCTCTAAAAATTAGTCCATTCCAGCCCCTTCCATGCCTTCTCAAGCCAAACCCAGACACAGCAGAAACCCCAGATTTCACTCCCAGGGGACACACAAGACTAAGCAGTGGGGTATTTCTGCACCCAAATCTGGGAGTAGTAAGACTCCCCACTATGGAAAACTGTATAAATTACTTGTTTTTAAAACTTCCAAGCACTTCCCAACTGAATGCTCCTTTAGGCGGAACGATTGGTCTGCAGGCCAAAAATGGGAACTCATTAACCAGGACAAATGGGTTTTAAGTAGAGTGTCCCAATTGTACAGATTTCTCTTCCACATGTTACCAGCACCGAGCGGGTGACCAGATCTACCCCCAAATCAGTGGGCAGAGGCCAAAAATCAAGTTCTCTCTCTTAAGCATGGGGGCTATTCAGTTGGTACCAGAAGAGGAAAAGGGACAAGGTTTCTATTCGAGACTTTTCCTGGTACCCAGAGAAGGCAATACATGGCATCCTATCCTGGACCTTTCTACTCTAAACACCTTTCTGGTGACGCCAAAATTCAAAATGCTGACGCTTCACCAGCTGCTTCCTATGTTAGGCAAAGGTGCATGATTGGCAACACTAGACTTAAAAGAAGCATACCTGCACATCCCTATCAGGGAGTCTTGCAGAAGATACCTACCTGTCAAAGCAGGCTACATGCAGTATCAGTTCTCTGCACTGCCCTTTGGCTTATCTACTACACCCAGGGTATTCACAAAGTGCCTAGCTCCAGTCATTGCATTTTGCAGGCAAAGAAATATTCAAATATACCCATACTTGGATGATTGTCTAATTCAGGCAGAAAGCCAGGACATACTTTTGAATCATCTGGCCATTGTTCAAAGGGTGCTGACTTGTCTGGGGTACACCATAAACGAAAAGAAATCACACCTGGTATCCTGTCAACAAGGGAGCAAGCTTGAATACAACTTTCCAGATGGCTTTCCTCACACCAGAGAAACGGATTCATTTGACATCCTACTTCAAACAAGTGGCCACAAAAACCCAGCTATCTGCAAGGCAAATACTGCAAGCCTTGGGGTTCATGGCCTCCTGCATTCTTCTAATTCCATATGCAAGGCTGCATACGAGGAAACTATAATGGTATCTCAAAAGCTTATGGTGTCAACATTCACAGGTTTTAGAAGCAATGATTCCTATCATACCTTGCCTACGCCTAGAGTTCCTTTGGTGGGCAGAGGCCTGCCACCAAAATAGGAGGCTACCATTCACACTACCCCGTGCCGCCCAAACCTTAACAGACGCATCAGACTATGTATGGGGAGCTCACCTGGCAGGGAAGTGCATTCAGGGCAAATGGAACCCAAGTCAAATGCACCTGCACATAAATCAAAAGGAAATGTTAGCTTTACAGAATGCTCTGACAGCCTTCAAGGACCACATTCTTCCAGGACAACTAATGGTAAAGACGGACACCACCACTGTCATGTGAGCGGGGGGGGGGGTACACATTCTTACCCCCCTCTGCAGACTAGCCATGGCATTGTGGAGCACAACCTTGAGTTACCAAGTGAATCTACAAGCTCAATTCCTGCCAGGAAAACTAAATACACTGGCAGACGGACTAAGCAGAAACCTCATGGACCCACACGAGTGGAAACTGGAGCCAAGGATTTTCAACATGTTGACAAGCAAGTGGGGGAGCCCAGATATAGACCTGTTTGCCTCCCCCCAGGGCAATCAATTGGACAACTTTTGCACAAGGATTCCCCACAAGCTAGTGTGGAAATTGGATGCTCTATCCTTCAGCTGGAAAAACCTATCAGTTTATGCCTTTCGTCCTCTGCCTCTGCTCTCCAAGGTACTACTAAAGATCAAACAGAACAAGTCAAGGATGATTTTAATTGCACCAGACTGGCTACGGCAACACTGGTAATCCCCTCTTGCGCAGTGTGTCACACTTGGCCCCATGGCACCTGCCTCAGACTCCTTCCCTGTTGTCTCAGCAGGAGAACCAGATTCTGCACCCTCAGCTGCAAACCCCGAACCTAGCAGCCTGGCTAATTACCTAATCTCTCCTTTACCATCCCTCAGTAAATCAGTGATGGATATCATTTTAGAGGCAAGGAGGCCTAGTACTAGAAAATCTTATGCTGCAAAATGGAAAAGATTTTGTGCCTGGAATGAATCTCAAGGGATGAGTGCAGCAGTGCCCAATTTACCTCAGATTCTACAATACTTGACTGAGATGCTTCATAAGGGCTTGTCCTTTTCCTCCATCAAAATTCATGCCTCAGCCTTTTCAGCTCATTACAGCACAGAGCCTCCCCTCTTCTCTCACCCACTGCTCAAGCAGTTCCTCAGAGGGGCCAAAATTTAAGGCCACCCAGGAGAGCTCCAAATCCAGCCTGGGACCTTAACTTTGTCTTGGCGAAACTCACTCTTTCTCCTTTCAAGACAGCTGCTACCGCAGATTTAAAATTCCTTTCCTGGAAAACAGCTTTCCTTTTAGCAATCACTTCTGCAAGAAGGGTATCTGAATTACAGGCCCTTATGGCAGTGGAGCCTTTCATCATCTTTCATGCGGACAGAGTGTCCCTCAGAACCAATTCCTCCTTCATGCCCAAGGTGGTATGCAGTGTGGCTCTTAATCAGTCCATTCATTTGCCTACCTTTTTACCTAACCCACAGTACAAAGGGGAATGGATACTGCACTCCTTAGATGTGCACAGACAACTTAGATTTTACTTGGACAGGACTAAACCCCAAAGGAAATCTGATCAACTGCGGGTAACATTTGCTGCAGGGACAGAGGGGAAAGCTATTTCAAAATGGATAGGCCACTGCATTCATTTCTGCTATAAGCACCATGGAAAACCTATCCCACACAGGGCATCAGACCCCATTCAACAAGGGCTGCATATACCTCCACAGCCTTTTTCAGGGGCGTTCCTACCAGGGACATCCTAAAAGCTGCTACCTGGAATTCTGTACATACTTTCACCAAGCATTATCATTTGCCAATTTTCTCTAACTCCAGAGCTGGCTTTGCCACTGCAGTCTTGCAGGGTCTTATAGCTGGTCCTAATTCTATTTAAATTTTTCCCCCCAACCTTAGCTTTGGGAATCTACCCAAATGTAATGACTGCAACAGTGAAACATGAAGAACATAGCACAGTTGTGTACACTTACCATAAATGTAGATGTTCAAGTGTATTCACTGTTGCAGTCCTGGTTACCCTCCCTCCAGCCCCCTTTCTTCTTTTGGCTATACCTCTACTCTCCCTTACTATGCGCAAAAAGCTTTTTGGTGTATTTACTTTTTTGTTGGAGGTATATCCTTGTAATTATAGTTTTAATTGCTTCCCATTAGGGGGGCACCTGACATCTGGGACAAGAAAAACTGATGTAATGGCATCGGCTGCATGTTTTATACCCCTGATGACCTGATGTCATGGAAGAAGGGACAGCATCCGGCGCAGGACCCAAGACTTTGTTAATTAGACTGACTGAGGGCTACTGCAAGCAGATAACCCAAATGTAATGACTGCAACAGTGAATACACTTGAACGTCTACATTTATGGTAAGTGTACACAACTGTACTTTTTGACTTCATACTTAATCTAATTTTAGAAAAGAACAAGACCTTAAGACAATTTCTTGACATCATGTTTGCAAAAGTTCATAAATGCAGAATCATCCTAGAATCATTTGATGGTTCTAAAATTTGTATTTACTTTCACATAAGAGAGCTGTCTTGGCTTTCATGGATATGGAAGATGTTACCTTCCTTCCATTTGGGCTACCCGTCATAAGGCTAAAGAGTTAAGTGTCTGAAGACCTTAAAACAGAAACTAAAATCCAGAAGATGACAATAAGTAGAAACTCAAATGACGGCAATTCAAAATCCTGAAGTAATGCTGAGAAGCAAGCAAAAACTGAGGGTAATGCTACTCAATGCTAGAAGTCTAAATTTCAAAATGCACTCACTCGAGGCACTCCTTAAAATGGAGAACATCGATATCTGTGCAGTGACTGAGACCTGGTTCAAGGCTCCAGAGATCACCCCTGCACTACCAGGCTATAACTCATACCACACTTTTCGGCAATGTAACCTGGACCGAAACAACAAAGGTGGGGATGTGTCCATATTCATTAAGGATATCCACACCTCCAGGCTAGTTGCTCAGCATAATGCATCCGAGGTTATCCAAGTGCAACTAACTCTTGGCAAAACTGCAATCCAAATTGTAGCTTGCTACAGATCCCCCACCATGCCCCAGGATTCCCAATCCTCTTTTCTTGATGTGCTGGAAAATATTAGGATTCAACCAAACACTCTAATAATGGGCGACTTCAACTACCCCACCATTAACTGAGAAAACTACTCCTGTACCAATTCCTTAGCGCAATGCTTTCTGGAATTCATAAACTCCAATGCCCTAGATCAACTTATCCACACCCCCACCAGGGGCAACAAAATCCTAGACCTAGTCATTACCAACATGAGTGACCGGTGTTCCACACCTGAAGTCAGTTCCTAGTTGGTTCGATCCGACCATAAGCTAATCACCCTTGATATCCACATCCCACCCCCACCCCCCATTAAGGAAACCACAGTAAAAAATGTCTCCAAAGCCATCTTCATGCTTCTTAAGACAGAAGTAGTGAACTTCATGACACCCATGTAGATGGGACACTACAGTTACAACTGCTGAATCCTACACAAATGCACTCTATATAAGCACTTACATGAGTGCATGGATCGTGCTATCACAAACAGAACCAAGACGCTATCCTCCAAAAAAAGGAAGCCAATCTGGTGGTCCCCTGCCATAAACAAACTGTACAACAGAAGGAAGAAACTGTTGCAAGAGAGTAAAATCCCATGAGTGGAGGAGCTCCCTGGTCAGCCTCAGTAAGAAGCTGAGATCCCTTATAAGATCCTCCAAAGCTAGCTACGAAAATAAAATTGCCACTAATTCCAAGGATAACCACAAAGCATTCTATAGCTATGTCAAGAATCTCAATGGCAACACCCAGATCTGCTCTGAGTTACAGCACAAAGGCACGAAAATTACAGAACCAACTGATATTGCCAACATCCTGGCAGATAGGTTCAGTGCTAACTTTACTCCCCCCTCACCCCCTAAAGGGCCTATATCTATACAGGAAGAATGCAGAGTCCCTGTAATCACAACTACGCAGGTGTAAGCTGCACTCTCTAAAGCCAAAAACACAGCATCCTTGGGACCGGACAACATCCCAGGCTGCGTTTTACATGAACTTCAGAATGAACTGGCTCCTCACTTAAGCACCATGTTCAATAATAGCCTTGCATCAGGCTTTGTGCCCACTGAATGGCACACAGCAACTGTTATCCCACTCCACAAAGGGGGAGCCACCACTGATCCCGGGAACTATAGACCTATTAGCCTGACAAGCCTGGTCTGCAAGGCCATGGAACATATCATCATGGAACGCATAAACAAAGACATTGGTAACCTCCAAACTCAGGATCCCACCCAGTTCGGGTTTGTGAAAGGCAGATCATGCCTCCTGAACCTGATCGAATTCTTTGAGGCAGTCACCAAAGCATTAGATGAGGGTAAGGTGGTTCACACAGTCTATCTTGACCTCGCCAAGGCTTTCGACACCATCCCCCATTCTGGAATTATAGTTAAACTCAATAAACTAGGCATAAATCCCTACGTCACAAGATGGGTTGCCAACTGGCTCACTGGCAGAACCCACACTGTAAAAATTGTAGACTCCAGATCTTTCCTCAAACCAGTGACAAGTGGAGTACCACAGGGTTCCATCCTGGGACCGTTCCTGTTTGGTGTCTACTTCTCTGAAGTACAGGCTAACACAGAAGGCCTCTGGCTAACGAAGTTCACAGATGACTGCAAACTAGCAGCCATAGTCAAGTCCCCAAATGATGTGAACATCCTAAAGAAGGGCCTCTCTGACACAGATGCCTGGTATCAGAGCCATGGCCTCAAGCTCAATACCAAAAAGTGCAGTGTCATCCCCTTTGGTAAAAACTCTATACCCATGAACTACCACATAGGCAGCAATCTACTTAACACCGAATGCGTGATAAGAGACTTTGGGACCCAGGTGGACAGTAGTCTCTCCTTTGATAGTCACATCGCCACAGTAGTCAGGAAGTCCTACGTGGCACACCTCATCATAAAAGGGTTCTCATCCAGAAAAAAAGAGGTCATCGTTCCCCTCTACTTGACACTGATTAGACCCATTATAGAGTACAACGCCCCTTTTGGAATGTACCTCACAAGACATCTGCAGCAGCTGGAAAGGCCACAGAAGTACCTCACAAAGAGGATTACTGGACTAAAACAAATGCCCCTACACTGACCGTCTCAAAAAACTCCAGCTTTACTCCGTAGCATATCTCCTACTCCGAGTTGATCTCTGCCTAACATATAAAGCTGTGTCAAACCCAGAGCTGTTGGACATGCTACACCTAAAGAAATCCCAATCCCTCCGAGCTACACGCTCTGGGGACCTAAACCTTGTCACCACAATAAACAGGACATGCTGGAGGGATAGATTCCTATCCCAGAGACTTCCCATACTCTGGAACAGGCTACCCATCTATGTCAAGCAAAGGTCTTCATTAGCACTGTTCAAGCAAAATCTTGATGAGTGGATGGGAAATAGAAAATACACCCCGGGGATCACTTCTGTGTCTCTGCTCGACAGTGGCACAGGAAAATAACTTTCTTGGGTGGCGTAAGCCAGGGAACCTTGTTGGCTAGGCCCTTGGGCCAATAGCCTAGTACCTACCTATGAACCTATGAGTACCTATATGAAAGCAAATGCAAAACATAAACTTAATACAACCAAATGAAAATAAGCAATTTGTTTGTTTTTAAGGGGCAACTCCAGACATCTCCAAGTGAAAGTTTATACTGTCACAACCCTAAAGTGTATATTGTAACGCCAAGGTTTCAAAAACTTTAGGAAATAATGAATCTGATTGTTTTAATCATAAATTCATAGGTTCATAGGTTTATACTAGGCTATCTGCCCTAAGGCATTTATAAGCCTACGCCACCCCTTATATGAAAAATGCTATGCCCATTAGTTTGTTGTGCCTCTGTCCAGCAGTGACACAGATATGATTCCCATCCACAGGTCTAGATTTCTCTTGAACAGAGTCAGCGAGGTGCTCTGCCTCACATGGACCGGGATTTTATTCCACAGCAGGAGTCTCTGAGTGATAAATCTATCCTCCAGCACGTCCTATTTATATCCGTGCTAAGGTTTAAGTCGCTTGCTCTAGTGGTTTTGGTGGATTTGGATTTTTGAGGTGGAGCATGTCCATTAATTCGGGTTGGACATGGCCTTGTATGTCAGGCACATGTCACCTCTGAGCAGACGGTATGCGACTGAATAGAGCTGGAGTTTCTTCAATCTGGCAGCATATGACAGATTTTGGAGTCCCTTTATCCTTTTGGTGAGGAACTTTTGGGGTCTCTCCAATTGCTGCAGATGTCGGGTGAGATACATCCCGAATGGATCATTGGTCTGATAAGTGAAGAGTACAGGGGAACAATGACCTCACTAGATCTGGATGTGAATCCCTTCATGATCAGGTGGGCAATGTAGAAGGTCTTTCTAACCACTTTAGCAATGTGAGTGTCAAAGAAAGGCCACTGTCAACCTGGGTCCCCAGGTCCCTGATAACCTCTTCTGTGCTTAGTGGATTGCCACCTGTATGGTAGCTTGGGGTTACCTTGTTTTTCCCGAAGGGTATGACTATACATTTTTTGGCGTTTAACTTCAGGCCATGGCTCTGGCACCAGCTATCTGTTTCCGTGAGTCCCTTCTGAAGGATATCCGTGTCCGATGCACTTTCCACTATGGCCGCTAGTTTGCAGTCGTCTGCAAACTTTGTCAGCCAAAGTCCTCCCATGTTGGCCTGTACTTCTGAGAAGTAGATGCCAAACAATAGGGGGCCAAGGACCGAGCCCTGTGGGACACCACTTGTGACGGCTTGGAGTCTGACACAGCGCCAGCAACTCTAACCCTGTGGGTTCTGTCCTTAAGCCAGTTTGCAACCCATCTTGTGACATATGGGTTTACATTTAAGCTGGTAAGTTTTTCTACAATACCGAGTGGGGTATTGTGTGCAAGGTCAAGGTAGGCTGTATGGACTGCCTTTCCCTCATCAATGGCCTTGGTGACTGTTTGAAGAAGTCGACCAAGTTCAAAAGGCATGATCTTCCCTTGACAAAGCCAAACTGGGTCGGGTCCAATGTCTGCAAGTCCCCTATATCTTTGTTTATGAGCTCCATTATGATCCTCTCCATAGCTTTGCAGACTAGACTTGTTACCAGGGTCCGTGCGGCGCCTTTGTGGAGTGGGACCACAGTTGCATCCTGTGGTAAGGCTGAGATTAAACAGCTGCCTTATGTGCGGGTTTAATTCCTCATTTAGCTCGTAGCACACAGCCGGGGACACCATCCGGTCCCATTGATGCTGTGTTTTTAGCTTTAGAGAGCAGCTTTCACCTGCATTTGAGATGTCCGGGAGGCTACACTCGGCTGGGATAGTTATCTCTCCTTTGGGGGGGAGGGGTGAAGTTTGCACTGAACCTGTCTGCCAGTATTTTGGCAATGTCTGTGGGTTCAGTGATTTTTGTATCATTTTGGACTAATTCTGAGCATATCTGGGAGTTTCCACCCAGGTTCCTAACATAGCTGAAAAAGGCCTTATGATTGTACTTTGAATCCATGGCAATTTTTCTCTCAAAATTGGCCTTAGTTGATTTTATGAGTGCTCGTATTTTTTTACTAATAATGATCAGGGGTGACTTCCCTTTTATGGATTTTGTTCTATCATGTAATAGCTTTCTCCTCTTATTGTAAAGTTTGTTAATGGCTGGGGTCCACCAGACTGGACGTTTGCCCTTTGTGGAAAGAGTCTTGGTTTTATTTGGGATTGCCTGATCCATGCAGTCCTGGAGGTGTTCATAGAAGGCATTTGTAAGGGGCTTGGGTTGTGGTTTCCTCTGGCTCAGGGGCCTTGAAGGATACCACACCAGTCTTGAGTAGTGTGAAGTTTGCTTTAGAGAAGTTCTTCACTGTGCCATTATTTCTGTGTAAATTGAGAGGACTTTACAAACAATCCTATGTATATATATTTAGGGAAGTGGTGGTAGAACAACCTCCAAATGATGTAGAGGCAAGCTGTCACCCCCCCCCCCCCCGCAAAAACATTTTTATTCATTTTCATGTTGTGTATTAAATTCATGATTTGTATTTGCTTTAATCTATAAATTTGCTGTTGTTTTATGATCAAGTTTTAGTCACTTGCGAATTAATGTTTTGTGGTCCTCAGGGTTTTGATTTCAGTTTTATGGTCTTCAGAAATTTAGGCTTTAGACTTAATACAGGCAGCCCTCCATTTGACATATTGTGGAAATGCAGAGGATTGAGACTGAGCTGTTAAACTCAGCCTCCTGTGTGACTCTGAGCAAGTCACTTGACTAGACCATGCTCTCGGGTAATTGTGCTAGATTCCTTAGTGGTCTGCTAGACAGCATGTTTAGTAACTGCTATATGAATAGAAAGAATAACACCAGATTCGATATAGTACAGCATCATTTCCAGTTTTTAGCTGTGTCAGGGCTACTCACAACCCCTGAGTATTTACATAAATTTGCAGAATTTACTAAATGTTTTGCTGCATTGTCTACACATCTCAAAAATGGAAATAGCTATTTTCCATATCCGAACAATTCCTTGATAGTTATAGAAACAGAGAAGTTCTTAGCACAACTCATGAAGCAAAACAGCACACTTTTTCAGGGTTTAAAAATAACAGTGAGCAGCAAGCTGTTCTCTTTGACTTTCGTCTAGTTCATCATGCTAAGTTATGTATGAGAAAATGACAGTCGCATCTCAAACGTTTGGAATCAGCCAAAAAACCTACTGTTACAATGATTCCCTTCTTGCAGGATATAAAGATTTTCCTTTGTAGGCAGAAATGGAAAATCTTACCATGTGATTGATATTACATTCATCACCCAAAGTTCTGTACCTGACTAGTATTTTATTTGTATTATGGATATGAAGTTGGCTTTAGCCAATTATCAGTGCAAAGTAGCTGATCTCAGTAAGATAAATCATTTACATCAGCTTGAAGAAGGTGTCCCTGCACTTGTACCCAGATGACCTGAGTTTGAGTAATAGCTTGAGTGCTAAAGCAACTGGGTGGAGGAGGGTGAGAACTTAGAGGATTATGCTGGATGCATTCTGCCTGGGGGTGGAGAGATTGGAGGTTCACCTAGATGCTTACCAGTTGTAGGTACAGACTTGCAGGTGGTCAAATCAGTCAGGAATCCATGATGTGGACTTGGCAGTTCCAAACTGATGGTAGCTCACAGTGCATATACATGTGGAAGTGGATGCAGAATTGTAAGCATAGGAGGAGGCCCCAGTGTTATTTGGGTCAGCCACTAAGAGTGAGGTTAAGGCTAAAGTAGAATCATCCATTCAAGTCGATGAGGGTTTTGAAGGTTAGCCATTGTAGCAAGGCAAGAGAAGTGGTGGCAGCGGAGACTGAGGACAAAAGAGGAGCTCTGATATTAGCCAGCTCCTGTATGTCTCTTGGACTGTTTAGTCCATGCCATCTCAGCACTAGACAGTTCTTATGGTTGTTTGCCCTACTTCCCCTACTGATGGCTGTCACCTTTACACTGGTTATACTCATTACAGGCGACTGAATGGCCGTATATACTGCTCAGAGGGGTGGTTGATGGTTGCCAGACACTGGGGTAAAAATAGAAGAAATTTTGAAGGCCATGGCAATATTCCAAACTACTTGTTTTATTGTAATTTGGCTTCTTCATTAATCAGTCTGTTCAACTGCTAATCTTTTATCCAAGCTACCAGTGTGGAGGTGAGCATCATTTGCATATGTTAGATGTAGATTGAAAACTAATTTTGTAAGAGAAGGACTTGCATTTTCAGGAAGACAGATAATGTTTTTTTTTTCTTACTCCACAGGATTAGCCTGATGGCTGCAGTACCTGCCCCCTAACTTCCCATTCATTCTGTGGGGGCAAAAGCCTTTCTATAAGTTTGTTCCTACCTGAGTAGCCTAGTCAGCCTTTTCATTCTCCCACAGTGAGAGTCATGTGGTAGGGAGCCAGCCATCTTGCTTGTAGTGTGGAGCTACTTACTCTTCCCATGCAGAGTTCCCCTCCTTCACCCCAGCTGTTTTGATGTCTGCTACTACTGCCTTAACATGAGGCTTGCTCCCACAGCTGCATGCAAATGCTTCGAGATAGTGTATGCATATGCTGGTACAATAAATGCAATATTTCTTGCTCTGTTTAGTTGTTACCTAAGTTGTGAGCCAGAGCTGCCTTCCTCACTCCCTCCTCTCTAAAGATGGGTGGGCCAACAACAGCTAGGTCACACCAACTAGAAAAAAGTTAAAGTTGTATATTTTGGGGGAATTCAGTTATGGGCTAGCCAGTACACTGTTTACATATTAGCAAAGAAGAAAATCTAGGGTGAAAAGGTCAAGTAGAAAAAAGGTGCTGATCAGGAGGGCCATGACCTGTATGCAGCATCAGTGCAGGGTGTAGCTTTCAATGAACATAGAAACAAAAATTAACCTTGTGTAAAGAAGTGTTTAAAATAATTGGGACTTTAGAAGAGCAAGTGAAAAATGAAGTGCTAAATTATCAATCTGATGCACTGCAGCGTTTAAAGAAGTAAAAAATAGAAATGAATGAAAGAAAGAATGAATGACAGAGATTGAAGCAGCAAATGAAATGTTTCAGAAAGTAGTAGCTCTGGATGAAGATGCATGAGGAGAAACCCTGAGGTTTTCTGCAGTACCAGAGAAGGTGGTGAGAGGGAAATGCATTATCTTTATGACTGTACAAATAAGTAACTGGACTAGTCTTCCACAGAAGGATTGGTTAATTAAATGGACACACCCATTTATACCCCTAATTTAGCCTCCACTAAGATGTGAAGACCCTTTTTAAAATGCAGCCGTACCAGGAAGGAGGAGATGCTTCTGACAATTTTGTGCAAAAAGGGAAGGTGCTGATTATTGGTGTGGGTGTTTGTGGAGATAAGTACCCACTTTGTGGAAAAGTTGAGCAAGTTTATTCCAGTTGTTATGAGGCAAGGGGGAGCTTCAAACTTCTATACCCAGCTGTTTTTAGAATGTTTTTCTAGATAGGTCAGAAATGTATATGGAGGCTTATCTGGCTTTGGAGGAGATAAGAATAGATCAATCAGCAGAACTGTAGTCAGAAATAAAGATGACTGTTTGTAAGCCTTATGCAAGTATGAAGGGGAGGGTCCAAAAGAAACATGTTACCTTGTTCCAAAATAAAATGTTTGAGCATCAGTCAGAAACAGGCCCATTTGAAGGAATGGAAAAAAGGCTAACAGCTAGGTGAATTTACTGAACAGTAGAAAAATGGAAGCTATTAGTCCCACTATGAATTGCTCAAACCAGTGAGAAAATGAAAAATACCAGTCTTGTTTTGTAACAGTCAAGATGAGCTGGGGTTTGGACCAAAAACTGACATGATGAGTGGGTGAGGGCTGTGCAGACGACTAATAGTAAAGTGAACTTTGTAAACAGTGATAGAACTGATCAGTTCTGTGAAGTGAACACCTTAACCATTAAGATGGAATAATGATTAAGGTGTTTACTTCTGAAGCACAAGGTACAGAGTTTGATTCTCACCTTTGGGATATTGGCTCAGCTTAAAATGGTCCAAAAGGGCAGCCTACTGCCTACCTATGAACTGAGTGTATTTTAAAATGTATATATATGGGTACAATAAAGTATAGTGTGTATGGTGAAATAACTGTGGAAGCTGACTCTGTTGTTAACTTTGCCATTAAAAAAAAAAAAAAGTAAAGTAGCTTTACCACTCAGATTGCAGTGAGAGAGAAAACTAGGAGATGGAATGCTTAAATTAAACAATGTTGAGCTCTGAAGTGACAAGGGAGGGTGAACTATGAGGGTATGTGGAGTTTCTGACATAAGCATGAAAGTTAACGGTTGTTTCTTGGTACACATGGTAGAAAAATAAATTAAAGAATTTATATTGGGTCAAGTGCAGTGTTTACTTTTTCCATTTCTGTAAGGTTAGCATGTTAATTAAAGCAAAATGAAGATTTGCAAGACTAGTGAAGATATTCTATAAACAGATGTTTTAGTAGAGTGCAAACTGACAAAAGTTGAATTGATGCACTCAGGATAAGAAAGACATCAATCTGTCTATCAGATGAGACATTAAACAAAAGGTCCTATCTGCTTGAGTTGGTGAATGTAGAAGATCCCATGACAACTCTAAATTGAGCACCCAACAGCTTTAGCATTACAATGTAGAAAGCAATAAGTCACAAAACTATTTTCATTTCACAAGGCTTGTCAGTAAAATTCATGTTATTCAAGTATTTCATTGTGGCCATAAACTGCAAATATGTATGACAGATGTGACATGCATTATAAGAGATTGTAACTGTAAAACAACAAAACAGCTGCTATCCCAATTTTAACTTTGAGTGTTAATGGCTTTACAAGCACAGGAAAAAGCAGAGAGTACTGAATTATATCAGGAAATGTTATTCAAATTGCCATGCTGCAAGAAGGTGCATTTGTCCTGAAGTGAACCAAAGTGTTTGATAAAGGATTTTAGTGCCGATCTTCGGCAGAATATCAGGGGCAAAAACATGGGTGCTAGCTGATAGTGTTAAAAGATGCTGAAAAACTTTGTACAGGGCGGTTTTATTTAAAAAAGTGGAAGAGTTTGTAAATCCTTTACATTGTCTCATAAAAGTTTCCTAGACTATTTAAACTACTTGTTTCATTGTAATTTGGCTTCTTCATTAATCAGTATGTTCAACTTTTAATCTTTTATCCAATCTATATTGATAGGAATGAGTGATCCATTTTACAGCAGAAGAGGAAAAAGGTAAAATGGTAAAGTTTTGGCATGGAAGGGATACTAGCAGGGAAAATAATTTACCTTGGTATGCATCTGAATTCCCTTAAAGCTGCAGTTATGTAGCTTAGAAGAGTTTTGGGAGAAATATGTTTATAGCAATGCATTTTATTTCTAGGTGGTAACTGGAGTTTAATTTGTAGCTGTGGAGATGTATCAGGGACCCTAGAAGGGAGACTATAACTAGAGAAGATGAGATTTTTTTTTAAGTATATGGAAATATTTGGCATGGATAATATTTCAGAAACAGCAGTTCCGAGAGCATTTATATATTATTTTCCAATGTAAAATAACTCAGCTGTGCTGGACAGAAAATGTATCACAGGAGCATTACATATGGTTGAAAGTATTGAGGCTCATCTAGTAATGATATGATATCTCATCATGCACCTGTAAAAGCTGAGATAAAAATGCAAGGAGTTAAAATAAAATAAAGGTATTGGTATTTTTTCTTGCATGTTTATTAAAAAGATGCAAAGTTAAGGGGTGGGCAGTAAATACAATTTGAGAGTTATTAGGTAGAAATTATTTCAGAGGGATTGGCTAAGGCTTGAGATAAAATGAAGATGGATTGTAAAAGTATAATGGAATTAAGAGAGAAGAAAATGTTGGAGAAAACTAACAACACTGTTTAAGGATTGGCAAAAGTTAAAATGTTGCAGAGGAAGGAGTGGCTTGCAGCTGAAGAGGAGGAACAGTTGCAGAATGACGAGCAAAATAAGTGAACATTTGGAGAATATGCATGAATTTAAAGGTGCAGTTAAACAAGCATCTTTTTACATTAGTGCCAGAGCACAGAATTTTTTAATACAGAATGTAGAAAGAGCAGTGGCAAAGCTCAGTGATCCTCTCATAAGAAGTTTAACTAGGAGACGGAGTCCTAGAGAGAGAGAAATGCCAGCAATTGTATGAAATTCTATGTAGAACAAAGGAGTGGAGAAGCCAGGAAGGTACAAATTTTAGAAGCATTTTTGGAAAAAATCAATATTCCCAAAGCTTGGTGATGTGGAAGCTCAACAAGTAATAGTCATGACAGATAAAGGACAAATAAAAAATGTGGATGCATAGCCATGCAACAGGAAAATCTCCAGAAATTGATGGAATTTCCTTTAAAACTGGAAATTGAGGAAATATATTGTTTAATAATTATTTGAAGAAAGGCATACTTGCATCGTGGAAGAAGGCAGTGGTGGTGATATCATCAAGACAGACTCTGCCTCATAACAACAAACTTCAATTATAAGTCATGATTACAAAGTATTTGTCTATATTAGCTAAGAGAATGGCCAAAATCTTAACAAAACTGATATATATGGATCAATGTGGTGTTGTGGAAGGCAGGCAAACATTTAATAACATTAACACACCAATAAAAATAAAGGAGAAACCCGTGTCAATACAGAAAAAAGGGGGAGAAAAAAAAAAACACATGGCTCCTAGTCCCACGAGGAAATGTAATGAATTTTAAGTGCTTTCATCTAAGCAAGTATACAACACTTCATTAGAATGTCAGACACCTAAACTTGAACCATTTAAAAACAGTACAAATTGCTGTTATGTGATCACATTGTTAAAAATTATTGCAACATTATTGTAAAAATTATTGTATAATAAGAAAGCACATTAACAAAACAACATTTTTGCAACGTATTCCTTCTGTGATAGAAAACACTGGAAACTGATATATGTTCAAATCTGGTGGCTGATCTGCTGTCAAAATTAATTCCCAGTACAGCTCATGATTCAGCAAATAATTGCCTCAGTCCCGACCCCCCCCCCCCATTTTCTAACCACTTTCTCAGTCACAAAAATATAAATGTGTTAAAGTTGTAACAATATACTTTGTGTTTAACCAAAATCAGTTTGTCTCCCTTTTTATTGAATATACATGTTAAATAAATTATGTCCCTTAATTTGTTCATGGTTTTGCCAACATAGAATGCTGGAGAAGATGTATAAAGAGTCACATAGACCACATCCCTAGTATTCCAGTTGAGGTGACCCTGGGAATGTAAAATTAATCTGTCAACACCACTCGTAACAAATTTGCTCTTGTTTGTATAATGGCATTGTTTACAAGCCCCACATATAGTCTTAACAGGTTCCCTACATCCAAAGTTGTTTTTCATTTCATATTCAAAAATACTTTTGATAGTGAAACTGCATTTGAAAATAAATTTGGGTTTATTACTGATCTTTTTTTGTGCAACACCATAATTGTTCAATAAACTGCAGTGTTTACTCATGATATCCTGTATATCCCTGTTGTCAGCAGAAAAAGGTAAACACATTGCATTGTAAAACTCGGCTGGTCTTTAAGTCAACTCACTGGTTGCTTCAAAAGGGGTCCACAATGGTCAGGTCTCTTACTAAATACCACATTCTTGGCATTTACTAGATGTTGACATGGCAAAATAAATGTAGTTATTTGATGCATTAATTGTGAAATGCTTCATCATTAGACACAAAATGGGAAAGCCTAAAAAACTGTCCCTTGACAATGCTTCTTTCTGAAAGGATAATTGCTAGAAAAATGAATATATGAACTACTGAATTTAGGTTTCTAAAGTTCAAAACAACCTTCATTTACATTTTTGCTAATGGATATATCCAAATAATAGAATCCATTGACCATTTGTATGCAAGTTTTAAAAAGTCAGTGTTGTCTTCCAAAATAGTGTGTAGGGGAATCCGAAACATCATCCTACAGGAAAAAGACAGACATTGTCCAAAAATCTAACAAAATTTAACATGCCTGAATAGTTTACAGTTAAATACCACATCACACTCCCGTTCAGCTGATATTGTGATGAAGTCTTACATACCAGTTCAGACAAAGGCCCTTAATATTTATTAAATTTCTTCTTGGGATGTAGAGCTGTGTGTGTGTTTTTTTTTAACATCGGTAGAGCACTGATGATTTGGAGGGAATCCAAATATATAAAAAAAAAAAAAAAAAAACTCTGTTGATTACTCTGGCTGCACAGAAGGTGTTTGACGAGTAAAACTCACAATTAGGGCAGCATTAGCATTTGTATTCCAAATTAGTATTATTCTGTTGATAAATAGACTGTGAAATGGATGAGAGGCAAAAATAAAGGCAGGAGGATTCCTTTTTTACAACTTGAGTGTGAAAAGAGGGACTAGGGTGGGATGGTCTTTTCCCTCTCTCTCATTTGCTTTATACATGGAGCCTTTAGCTTAAAAAATGTAAGGGGTTCACAAATTAAGGAATACAGTGGTGGTGTATCCAATAAAAACAGGCTTTGTTGGCAAGTAAAAAAAATCTTGAATCTGACATTATGGTGTTGAGATATTTTAAAAACAGTTTCATGTATTTTAGCGTGTACAATAAATTAAGGTAAAATAAAGACTGTATCAGTAAACTGTATGTCTGCAAATGATTTAGTCAACAGTGCCAGTGTTTATGGGGAAATAAAACATGAAGTATGTAGGCATGTGGATTAAAAGCGACATCACTGTGGTAGCTAAGGAGAACATGTAGGAAGAGACCAGGCAGAAGATTATTTTTAAAAAGTTGAGATTGGAAACTAATGGACAGTGACACCAAGATACAGACAGTAAAAAATAATTTTATTTATTTTTATTGACTTTGGTTTGCTGGGAAAGTCCAATTGGGTCTAGAGTACCTATTTTCAGTGGAAGCCCAGAAAAGAAAGATCCAGATACATAGAAATAAATAATTAAAATACATAGTAAATCCAGATGTATGAGAAAAGTCAATATAAATTAAAAAATACATTTAGAACGAAATAAGAATTTCAAAACTAAGAGTACAGTTTATCTGTCCATATTACAACTAAGCTGCACATATTACATCTAAATATACATTGATAGATATTACAAAGTTAGGGTCATAAAACTGGTATGAGAGAAAGTTTGTAGTAGCATTTTAACTATGAGAATTTGTTCCTAGAAAAAGGGTAATCAATCCTCCAGGAGGGAAAAAGGAGAAAAGTGAGTAGCATAGTAGGGCTAGAGGGGTAAAGGTATAGTTCAAGAATTAGATATACTGAAGAATAATGAAGGATGTTAGACTATAGAGATTAGAAACAGAGGGGAATCTGTTGGGAGTAATGAAAAGAGAGAGATGAATGTATGGGAGGTCAGAGAGTATCTCCTTCCAGGGTAATTTGCATTAGTACACATAAGTATATTGATACAAAAACAGGATTAATCAGATACTCCTCCATTACAATGACTTGTATACAGAGTGTCTAGCTTAATAGTGTTTAAGCAACAACACCATTCACAGAAAATAAATAGTGTAACAAATCCATCTCTACCCTACCTGTGGAAAACATTAGTGTATCGTCAGTGAGACCTTGTCCAAGTCCACTGAGAGTATCCCACCAGTGGAGTTTTGCAACACCTATTACATGTTCAGGCCCACTGCACATGATGAAGGCATGAAAGTTGGTGCTGTCTTATTTACCAAAAAAAAAAAAAAACTTCACATCCAGATTAGTCAGTCAAGATAATGATCAAAAACTCTTCCACATCCAACTTACCTTTTAATAACACCCCGTCTGATGTCAGTTTTCATTCTGTCCTCAATTGATGTGTTCAGATTCAAACCATTGGATCTGGTTCGGCCATTGCAAAAGCTCGTGAAAACATAGGACTCTCAAGCTTCTCCCTTACCTAGAATGCACCAACCCCAATTACCTCAGATCTCATTTGTCGCCTCCAGCGAAAGTAGTCGTCGTTAGACTCTCGAGCTTAAAGTTGAACAAGTGCATTTTTTATTATAATTTTCTTGTTTGTTTTCCAGTTGTCTTTTTCTGATACCTAGTACTAGTGTACACTGTAGGATACTGTTGATAATATTTTTCTCCCTTTCCCTTTTTCTTGTCTTCTACACTCGTCATAGCTCTTAGCGACCTACCTTTGTAGTAGGTAGTTTCCTCTTTTTTTCTTTCCCTTTTTGCTTTAACAAAAAAATAAAAAATAGAAACCTTTATAGTCCTTTTTGGTTTTTTGACTTTAGTGTTCTGAAGTAGAAAGTTGTCTGCTTTGAGTTTGTTGACAGTTTAAAGTTGATAGGTTAGAGTTCAAGTTAGACTTTAAAAATATAATTTTACAATTTAACATTTTTTGGAGTGTGTTTGTTGTTGTTGTTATTATCCTACTAGTTGTTATTGGAATACTGCTAGAGTTTTGATATTAAGATGTCTGAAAAAGAGAAAAGCCTGGCAGGCTTTAAGAAATGTAATAAATGTAGTCAGAAAATTCCTTTTTCTGACACTCACACACTTTGCATGTTCTGTCTTGGACCCCTCCATCTCCAAGAAAATTGTTCCATTTGTCATGCGTTAAGGCCCTGGTTGAACACAAGAACAAATTAATACTTAAGGGATTGCTTCCGTCTTCCTTTAGAGAGGCCTTATCTAGAGCTATTATAGAAAAATCAAAGAAAGTGTCTTCCACTTCTCCAAACACATCAACTGCCTCTTCTAAGGCTTCGGAGAAGTCCTTGAAAAGATCTTTTTCAGATCCATCAGTTCCCTCACATCCTAAAAAGAAAAGAACTAAATCTTTGGATCTGACTTCATCTTCAGATCCGAAAAATGTGAAGAAACAATCCTCTGATCCAATTACCTCTTCGGATCCAAAAAGCTCAAAATTTAAAGATATCTCAGATCAGACCTTCTGGGATCCAACAGAGAGACCTGCTGATGTGGTAATTTTACCAAAAGCAAGGTACTCCCCCTCATTGGGCCCAGTTCTCTCCAGGATTTCTTCCATTTCTTAGAGAGGCCAATATCTCCTTCAGGGCTATCCCACTCACTCTTCCAGAAGCCTTACAGAAGAGGATGTGGAGAGGATAGTGAGAAATATTTTCTCAGTGCAGAGCCAGTCAGTTATCCTTTCAGCTCCTACCCCATTAGGTTAGGACATGCATGCAGCCACTGCTCCATCTTTGCCATTTCCTCCTTTCAAGGCTTTGGAGCCCTTGGATTTGAGTCGTCCGGGCCTGTTGGCTTCATTTCTGAACATCTTTTATCCTCTGATCAGAGGCTTGCTCTGAACTCTTCAGTTCAGATGGATCCAGAGAGCTGTCTGAGCCGATTCTGCCCAGTCAGGTCCAAGGTGCTTCAGTCTACTTCAGGGGGATTCAGAGCCATCTCTATGCCTCAGAGTCTCGACAATGGTAATTTTGGCTCCAACATCAGCCTCAGGAGAACTGTCCTCTGGGCAGGGTGAGACCATGATCAGAGACTTGCCTTCTCAGATTTAGGGTTCTGTCCCTCACTGGGGTGGTCCACCTTTGTGGTCACAGAGAGAGAGCCCTGTCTACACCCTTGTCTCAGACATTGGATTCTCTGTCTACATCTGTACCAGCTCTGCTTCTGGAGTTTCAATTCCCCTCTCCACAGGTACAGCCATTGACAAAACCCCAGACTTCTCATCAGGGTTTCGCCACTTCTGACACCTCCCTAGAATACCCCACTGCGGAGGTCCCTAAGAAGAAAACACACAAAAGGAAGCATTTAGATTCTCTGGAATCTGTCACTGAAGGTACAGATTTTGATGAGGACAAAAGATCCCCATGGTCACCTCCTGATGATGTCTCATTCAGAGACATCCTAGAAATCCTGAAACAGAGAGGTGGCTGGAAGCCCTGCAACCCTTTGTCAGAGGAATCTGTACTCCTGTAGGCATTTGGTACCAGCCCATCTACCTCCTTGGTGACACCGCCAGCCAACGAACTCATTAACTTGATCTCTCAGCAGGCATGGAAGGATCCACACACCATTGAGCCAATTCCTAGGAAGCACAATAAAATCATAACAGCTCCAGTGAATTAACGGATTTGGTCCAAGGGGGTGCCTGTTGATGCCATGGCCGTGGCACCAGCCACAAAGAAGGAACTCATGGAAGAAATTTGTTCTGTTTATCCCGCTATCAAGGAGTCCCGGGTGATGGACAGATTCGGGAGGTGTGTCTATGCTTCAGTGACCTTCGCCTTAAGGTCAGTGAACTATTTGGCACGTTTCACAAGACTACAGAGGGACTTGGTTAACGAGCTATAAGACACCCTCTCAGGATCTGTTTCTGAAGAGGTGAAACATTGGTGACCTCTCAGTTGGCTACCCTGCAATTGATATCCAACTCTTCTATGAAGCTCATTTCTGATGTAGCAGAAGGACCCTCAAGGGCAGCAGGTTCAGGCATCTCCATTAGGAGACATGCCTGGATGTGCATATGTGATTTTGCAGATCCCTTTATTGTCAGTGCTCTTTTTGACGGCACGTCCTTTTTTGGCCCCAAGGTTAAAGGCACATTGTCCGGTGTGAGAAGGATGGAAAGACCCTTTCTGCCAAGGACATACATTTCTCCACCTCTCAAAGGTCCTTTTCAAGGAATCATCATGGTGGTGGTTAAAATGTGGTTCAAAAAGCCCCAAGGATCTTTCCAGGACACATATGGAGGAAGTTCCCAGCAGATTGAGGATCTCAAACAGTAGACCCTTCCCTTGTGGCAGAGCTGGCCTACAGAACTAAGGGTCCAGAGAATCATTCTTTGTTAAACCCTTTCGGCATTCCTGAACGGAGGTTCGATTGTCCCCCTTCGGAGGGGCAATTGGGGGTCATTTGTCTCTGCACCAGCGAGTCTAACTAGAAATAACAGATACGTGGGAGCAAAGGATAATTTTTCAGAGGTTATGTCATACCATTTTCCCTTTTTCCTCCCATTTCAAGAAAATTCCCCAGTGTTTCACCCAGTCAGAGGGAACAAGCAGCAATTCAGATTCAAAAGCTGCTAGAAAAAGTCATCCGAGAGCCCCCCCGGCAAGATAGAATCTGGAACTTACTCAAGGTTCTTTTTAGTGCCAAAGAAAACAGGAGACTGGAAACCAAGTCTAGATCTCAGCATCTTAAACAAATCTGTTTGAAAGACCAAGTTCTGGATGGTCACGGTTCAGTCCATTCTTACTTTTTTGGAAAAGGACAATTGGATGTGCTCAAAAGATCTTCAGGATGTGTACTATCATATAAAGAGGAACAGGTGATCCAGAAAGTTTATACGCTTCCGGCTGGGAGCCAGCCGCTAGCAGTAAGTACAGGGTTCTACCCTTTGGTCTCACCACAGCCCCCAAGGTGTTTACCAAATGCATGGTGGTAGTAGCAGCTCACTTGAGACTGCAGGGATTCTGAGTATTTCCATACTTAGATGACTGGCTCATTTCTGCCCCGACTGGGAATCGGCTCATTATGGCAAGAGAAAAAGTGATCCAGACATATGCCCTACTAGGAATAACCATAAACTACAAAAGGTCTCATCTAAAACCAAGTCAGAATCTAGAGTTCATAGTAGCACTGTTCAACACAAAATAAACTGTAGCCTCACTTCCCCTCTCCGGAGTTCAGACAATAAGATCACAAGTGAAAAAGATAGTTTGCAGTACCAGAATCTCAGCCCACTTGGTCCTTCAGGCTTTGGGATCAGTGGTGGCAGCAGTAACATTACTACTCTCAGCCAGATGTCATATCAGAATTCTTCAGTGGATGCTGGTCTCACAATGGTCAATACTTCATCTTCCTTTATCTGCTCCAGTACGAATCACCAATATATGCAAGAGAGATCTAATGTGGTGGATTCATAGGTTCATATGTGTGTACTAGGCTAATGGCCATGGAGCCTTCACAAGCCTAGCCCATAGGATTACCCTGGCATCATGCCACCCGACCTTAGTTCCCAGTGTCTCTGTCGAGTAAAGCCACTGGAGTGATCCCTGGGGTAAATTTTATATTTCTCATCCACTCATCAAGATTTCTCATGAAGAAGGCAAGTGAGGTGCTCTGCTTGACATGTATGGGAAGTCTATTCCATAGCATGGGCAGTCTCTGGGTTATAAACTTGGCCCTCTGGCATGTTCTGTTGATTGTAGTAATGAGGTTGAGGTCTCTGGAGTGTGTGGTGTGGAGAGATTGGGATTTCTTTAGATGTAGCATTTCTAACAGAGCTGGGTCAGACATGGCTTTATAAGTCAAGCAGAGATCACCTCTAAGTAGACTATATGAGACAGAGAATAGTGGGAGTTTTTTGAGTCTGTCCATATAGGACAAATGTTTAAGGCCTAGGATCCCCTTTGTGAGGTACTTTTGTGCCCTCTCCAGTTGTTGCAGGTGTTTAGTGAGGTACATGCCAACTGGGGCATTGTACTCAATGATTGGCCTAATGAGGAAAGAGTAGAGGGAGACAATTACCTTTTTCTTCCTGGATGCAAATTGGATATTCCAAGCATTATAAAGCTCCATATGTAGCCTTATCTAGCCTTTTTATATGTTTACATTTATGTTTATTTGTATAAGAATTATTTCTTTATGCTATAGCCAGCAAACAAGATCTGAGGTAATTGGGGTTGATGCATTCTGGGTAAAGGAGAAGTTTGAGAATTCTATGTTGCCACAAGCTTTGTAATGGCCGAGTTGAATCCGACGGTTCGGACCTCATTGCATCAGTTGAGGAAGAATGAAAATGGACAACACAGATGGAACATTATGCTAAATACATAACTTCTTTTTATCACATCAATGATAATTGTAGGACCCTCTGTCTTCTTCAGCCCATAATTCCTTCCTAATTAGTATGGAGTCCCTGTGCATTAAGCCAAACATCATTCTGCTAGGAGATTTCAATTACCCCAACATTAACTGGGAGACATATATAGCCTGTAACATGTATGCCCAGAGA
Source organism: Protopterus annectens (assembly GCF_019279795.1). Classification (NCBI taxonomy): domain Eukaryota; kingdom Metazoa; phylum Chordata; order Ceratodontiformes; family Protopteridae; genus Protopterus; species Protopterus annectens. Next base: position 520,158,619 of record NC_056737.1, read on the forward strand.
TTTCTGGACTTCATCATTACAAACTGTCTGGACCAGTTAGTCTGCACTGCATCCAGGGGTGATAAACTCCTGAACTTGATCCGTACCAGTATGAGGCAGCTCTACTTCCTACCAACAGATTTGTGCTGCGATTTGACTAGATAGGAAGTTACAGTTGGTAGGGAGTAGAACTGTCTCATCCTTACCAGCATACCCTACAAATTGTAACTTCTTACCTAGTCAAATTGCAGCACAAATCTGTTGCATTCACCTTAAGGCTGAAGCCTGAAGCATCCTTCCATTCTTCAGTATTCGGAGATTAGGCCAAGGCTAATTTATTGAGTCTGAGTGATGACCTGGCTAAATTCCCCATCCAACTCAATGACCCCATTACTTATGTGGAATCCTTTACCACCAAATTCCTTTCCAAAACATTAGCCTTTATTCAAGCTGTTACACAGCTCAGCTTTCATTGAATATGCCAAAACATCTTTAACTATTTACAAGTAGTGAAAAAAATTAAATGAAAAACAAACTGATTAAAAAAACTTTGAGGTATAAGAGAAATAGAAGTCCAATCTTAACACAGTTACATGCAAAATCATATACACCCCTCCTGAGCTGTAATTTGTGAACTAATGTACTAAGATTAATGTTTCTGTTCCAGTAGTATACCCGTTTATCTGTCCATCTTAGCAGATCTGATGTTGTCTTTTCTGTCCATTCCTCAGCTGATGGTCTCTTATCTGACTTTGGCTGCTTTTTCAGGCTTAGGATCCATAGTTCAGGCTCCTCCCCTTACCCATAATGACCTCGTGTTAAAAACGTTACTCAGGATCTTATTTGCCATTTGTAAAGTTCTGATGTGATTTGTGGCGCAGGCTATCCTTCAGCTAAGTGGGTTTTTTTTCTTTTTTTTGAAATTTGAAATCCTTAGGTACTTTTTTCTGATATTTTAGTCTCTTCTTCTAATAGTGCCTTTCCATTCTCATTTCTGTCGCTCTAAAAAACAAAAAAAAATTTTCATTTCTAGGCCTTTCATGCACCTTCTGCGTTTCCCTTTATTACTAGTATTATCTAGTCTTTTTACCATTGCTGGTATTCTCCCCTTACTGAAAACCTTCTCCCTTTTTCTTGGTGTATTACTTGTTTACCCTTGCTGGTAGTATTTTTCTGTGCTTCTCCTTTTCTCCTCACAAGGACTATGTCAGAAACACTTATGGAGTTTAACTCATTACAGACATGTGTGCCTCCAGGCTTTTCTGCAGTTACCTCCCAATGTGCCTCTAGGTGTCAAATATTGCTTGTTCATATTACCATTAATAATTAGAAAACCATGCTACATACAAGGCGTCAGAATATTTTATCTTGAAGTATACATGATGACAAACACAATTATATTGATATTGACCTCTAACAATGAGTATTTGATAGAACTGTAAGGTGATAACTTTTTTCATTTTTTTAAAGGCTCAAGCCACACTTACTGGAAGTTAAAGGTACACACTGAAAAGACCTGTACTGGAGAGAATGACTTAAGAAATGTGTGCATTGTAGTTACAAAATGCAAAATTCAGACTCCCATTCAAAACGTGTATATTATTTGGGAGCAGCTCATTTCGAAATGGATTGCTCTATATGCTTGACATTTGGTTATTAGACTGTGATTGAGTGATGGAACAAACTAGTGCTCGAGGGCCTTACTCCCCCTCAACTCCTCCAAATCTGCTTCTGGAACTTCCCCTTCAAATAAAAAGACCTTAGGTAAACATAAGTGGGACAAGAGTAACATGCCCAAAGACAAAGGGCAAGGAGACAAGGAAGCGAGTCCCCACCCGCTCTCCATTGTTCATTTTGTCTTTGGCTTTGATGGCAGAAACTTCCAAGCCTGTGGATCTGACTAGTCTCTCAGATCTGATTCTAGTTTGATGCAACACTCCCCAACTTTTTCCCCAGATCCAGAATCACACAGGTTGTGGTCACCCTTTCTGCAGGAGAGATCCTTACAGAGATCTTGGAGACCACCTTCCACATCTTTGTCACTGAGATCCATCAGGTCTACCAGGAGCTTGACATAAGCTGGTATGGCTAGAATGATGAGGAAATTCCTCGGGACCGAAATGTAATTGGGAGTTCTTCTATATCCATCTACCATCAGACCCATGAGCTTTGGACCCTATCCCTTTCCTATGGCTACTCCTACCCCAGTCCAGCTCTGGGTTTGGAGATGTTGGAGCTGAGTGCTTGTGATTGTTCATGTTGGATCCGAGGTTGTGGTCCTCTTCGACTTTGGCATAGTCTCTGACCCAGCCAGCTCCAGTTTCCTCTGAGCTGAAGCTTCAGAGTCTAGTCTTGAGGTAAGGCTTAAACTCTGAAGCTGCCAGAGCCATCCTTTCCACCTGAAACCTTGGCATTAGATAGATTGGCTCTGGTCTCGGAGCAGAGTCAGGGTGATGCCCTTAGTCATACTAGTGTGGCAGTTTCTAATACTACCGGGGTGATCTTGGGTTCCCCCTCAGCTCCTGCTTCCAAGGCAGTGGAGAGAACTTTCTCCAAGGCTAAAGAGAGGAAATTGTTACCTCCCTTGGCTCCACCCTCTCCGCAGCTGATAGGCCTGGGTCCAGATCCTGCACTCTGTGTCCCATCAGGATAGCCAGTTCACACTAAACTTGATACAGTTCTCATTCAGAACTCACTTCAGGATTCCAAATCCTCTCCAGACTTCTTCCCACAGCAGTTCTTCTGAAGCAGATGTGTAAGACACATTAACTCCCCCTCAGGAGTCTTTTACAGAAGACACAGGTTTCAATAAAGGAGAGTGGTCCTGCAGAATACCTCTTGAGGATTTCTCATTTTTGGAGGTTCCTGAGCTTCTAAGACAGAAAGGAGGTTAGTCTTCTGAAGACCCTTCCCAGGAGGTATCCTTGTTCTTTGAGGCTTTTGGTTCTGGCTCAGCTGGTTCCCCATGACTGATGGAGATGGTGGATTTAATTTCTTGCTGGGCATGGAAAGAACTGGGCATCAGAGAACCAATCCCCAGGAAGTCTGACAAATAACCTTGTGACCCCTAAAGACTAGTCTCATTGGACCAAAGTCCCAGCAGTGGACGCCATTGCAGTGGTGGCAGACACTGAAAAGGAGTTCATAGAAGAAAGCTCTTCTGTCCATCCCCCTAACAGAGAATCCAGGGCTTTGGACATATTTGGGAAGAATGTTAATGCTTCAGCTACCTTTGCTTCAAGGTCACTGAATTCCTTGGTATACATAATTTGGTTTCAAAGAGACTTGACCAAAGAGCTTTCCAAGTCTTTTTCTGGGTAATTGTTTGCAGAAGACAGGGCAACACTGGATTCACAGCTTGCCACCCTTCAGTCCCTGTCAAGTGCCTCTCTCATATCTAGTGCAACAAAAGCTGCTTCAAGAGCCGCAGGTACAGGGATTACAGTACGGAGGCATGCCTTGATGCACTTGTGTGATTTCACTGAGCCTTTTAAGATGTCGTTTGCCAATAGCTCATTTGATGACTCGACCTTATTCATCCGTAAGATCAAAACACACACTCCAGGAGTGAACAGGATAGGTTCATAGGTAAGTACTAGGCTATCTGCCCGAGGGCATCTATAAGCATAGCCAAAATGTGTTGGCTTTCGCCACCCCCTTAGATTAGTTCCCTGTGCCTCAGTCCAGCAGAGCCATTAGTTCCCTGTTCCTCTGTCCAGCAGAGATACTGCAGTGATCCTCAGGGTAAATTTTCTGTTTCCCATCCACTCGTCAAAGTTTCTCTTGAAGAGTGTTAGTGAGGGGCTCTACCTAATGTAGATTGGAATCCTGTTCCAAAGCATGGGGAGTCTCTGGGACAGGAATCTCTCTCTCCAGCACATCCTATTTATCATTGTGGTGAGGTTTAGATCCCTAGAGCGTGTGGCTCTTGGGGATTTGTTTTTTTTTTAGGTGGAGCATGTCCATCAATTCTGGGTTGGGCATAGCCTTGTATGTCAGGCAGAGATCACCTCTGAGTAAGTGGTATGCAACGGAGTACAGCTGGAGTTTCTTCAGTCGGGCTGCATAGGGCATATGTTTGAGGCCAGTAATCCTCTTGGTGAGGTACTTCTGTGGGCTTTCCAGCTGTTGCAGGTGTCTTGCAAGGTACATCCCAAATGGGGCATTGTACTTTATGATGGGTCTAATGAGTGATGAGTAGAGGGACGCAATAACCTCTTTTGTTTTAGATGCAAACCCTTTTGTGATTAAGTAGGCCATATAGAAGGATTTTCTAACCACCGTGGCAATATGCAAAGGAGAGATTACTATCTACTTGGGTCCCCAGATCCCTTATTACATTTTCTGTATTTAGGGGACTACCACGTATGTGGTAGTTCGTGGGTGCTTTGTTTTTTCCAAAGGGGATGACTATGCATTTTTTGGCATTTAACTTGAGGCCATGATTTTGACACCAGGTATCCGTCTCAGTGAGACCTTTCTGGAGGATGTCTGTATCAGCTGGAGAGTCAATTATGGCCCCCAGTTTGCAGTTGTCTGCGAACTTGGTCAGCCATAGTCCTCCTGTGCTTGCCTGTACCTCTGAGAAGTATATACCGAACAGGAGGGGTCCCAGGAATGAGCCTTGGGGGACGCCACTTGTAGCTGGTTTAGAGTCGGACCTAGAGCCTGCAACTCTCACTTTGTGGGTTGTATCTGTGAGCCAACTGGCAACCCATCTCGTAACGTAGGGGTTTATGTTCAGGTTGGTGAGCTTGTCTATAATACCAGAATGGAGAATTGTGTTGAAAGCCTTTGCGAGGTCTAGGTAGGCTGTGTGGACCTACTTTCCCTCGTCTAAAGCCTTGGTAACTGTCTCAAAGAAGTCCACCAGGTTTAGGAGGCATGATCTGCCCTTAACAAAGCCAAACTGAGTAGGGTCCAATGTTTGAAGGTTCCCAATGTCTCTGTTAATGAATTCCATGATGATGCACTCCATTGCCTTGCAGACCAGGCTAGTCAGGCTTATAGGGCGATAGTTCCCGGGGTCAGTTGTGGGCTCCACCTTTGTGGAGTGGGATGATGGTTGCTGTGCGTCACTCTATGGGTACGTAGCCTGTAGAGAGGCTGAGTTTGAGCAGTGTGTTTAGGTGAGGGTTAGGTCATTTTGGAGCTCATGTAAGACACAGCCTGGGACACCGTCTGGTCCCATTGAAGCTGTATTTTTGGCTTTGGGTAGGGCTGTTTTAACCTGTGTGTCAGTGTTTGCTGGGGCAGTACATTCTTCTGGTAAGGTTATGGGCCCGTGGGGGGGGGGGGGGTGAAGTTTTCACTAAGCCTGTCTGACAGAATGTTGGCAATATCAGTCGGTTCAGTGTATTTTGTGCCATTCTGCATTAACTCAGAGCAGATCTGAGAGTTTCCACTTAGATTCTTGACATAGCTAACGAACGCTTTGTGGTTATCTTTGGAGTCCTTGGCAATTTTTCTTTTGAAGCTAGCCTTGGATGATTTTATGAGGGATCATAGTTTCTTGCTGATACTAATTTCGGATGTCTTTCCTTCCTGGGATGTTACTCTCTTTTGCACTAGTTTCCTCCTTCTATTGTATAGCTTGTTTATGGCAGGGGTCCAACAGGGGTAGCAAGATCCATGCATTTTTGCAGGTGCTCATAGAGTGCCTTTATAAGGGATTCAGCAGCTTGGACAGCATTGTCCTTTAGCATGGGGGTTGTGAACCTTTCCACCTCAGCCTTTAAGTAACATGAAGTTTGCTTTTGGAAACTTTTTCACGGTGGTTTCCTTGATTGGGGGTGGGTGCGGAATGTGGATATCCAGAGTGATTAGTCTATGGTCTGATCTAACCAATGAGGGTTTGACCTCCAGTGTAGAACACCGGTCGCCCATGTTGGTGATGACCAGGTCCAATATGTTGTCACCTCTGGTGGGGGTGTTGACCAGTTGATCCAGGGCATTCGAGTTTATAAATTCTAGGAAGCGTTGGGCAAAGGAGTTAGTACTTGAGTAGTTCTCCCAGTTAATGTCTGGGTAATTGAAATCACCCAATATTAGGGCATTTGGTAGGACCTTCATATTTTTCAGTGTCTCCAGAAATGCTGAATGGGGATCCTGGGTCATGGTGGGTGATCTGTAGCAAGCTACAATTTGAATTGCAGTTTTGCCCATTGTTAGCTGCACATGGCTGATCTGAGGCATTGTGCTGTGCCACCAACCTGGAGATGTGGGTATCCTTGATGAATATGGATACACCCCCATCTTCTGTGTTTCGGTCCGGGTTCATAGATTAGTACTAGGCTAACTGCCCTTGCAGGCCATTGTAAGCCTAGCCAATTATCCCTTGTGAGACTCGAACCCTGTACATTGTGTTTGTAAGGCAAACACCTTAACCATGAAGCCACCCTCCCAACCCTTCTGTGGCCGAAAAGTATGGTATGGGTTATAGCCTGGTAGTGCTGGGGTGCTCTCAGGAGCCTTAAACCAGGTTTCTGTTACTGCACAGATATCTGTGATGTTCATCGTGCATACAGCTGCAGTCATAACAGATGGGTTCTCCTGCCATCAGGCGGGTCCTCGGTTGGCCGAATTCCAAAGTCTAGGTCCGGCGTCAGTTGTCGTTGCTTCTTCCCTGACGTCAGTGTGACAGGGGTATAAAGGAACCAGCCGACGCCATTTTCTTCAGTCTTTCTTGCCGCGCGGTGCCCGAAGCAGAAGCAGTTCGCAAGTGCCGGTCGGCCAGCTCCTGAGATTACGGATATTTTTCAACCGAAGACTTCTAGAAAGCTAAGTACCCCGTTGGGGAAACTTTTCTTGCCTCAGACCGATGTCAGACAAAGTTAATAATTGCATTTCATGTGGGAAGCAAATACCGCATAAGGATTTCCATTCCCTCTGTATACCTTGCTTAGGCCCAGACCACGATGTCTCGGCCTGTCGTTTTTGTGCTACATTCAACAGACGCACTATTAAGCGTCGGGCGGAGTTCGCCCAGCACTATTTTGGCAAAAAGTTTAATTACAACATGTCGTCGGATACTCCGACTCCAATTTTGAGTAAACGACGTAAAGATAAGGACCGACATACGAGGTCCGCGACTTCTACCGACACCACGCTAAAGCCGACTACATGTGCTCCGGTTCTCAGCGAGGCGCCTACGCAGCCCCTGACTACCGATGACACTTCATTAGTGGTGTCTCCTGTGCCCGAGGTCGCAGGCTCTTCGGCCCACACCCCGACTACAGATACCGAAGTCACTCTTGGCGGGGAAACTCAGAGTTCAGACAGGCCTGCCACCACTCAAGGTGTCTTCAGGCCTTCTTCTTTTTCCATTAAGGCTTATACTAAATCTAAAGCAGCCATGCATTCTAGAAGGCAAGTTCCACAGGGCCCATCTCAAGGCCCCATGCCTAAGAAGCAGATGCTCAAAATGGCTGAGGATTTGATTACTCTTATCAGGGGTTCTCATCCCCCCTCGGACAAAAGGCCCAGAGTGGAGGAAGAATATCTTTCCTCTGACCAGGCCTCCATTACTTCAGAGCATTCTGAGGACCAGGAACATTCTTACTCCCCTTTCGAAGATTCTGATGCAGAGGAGTCCATTCCCTCTGTCTCCCCCCCCCCCCCCCCGAGGATTACTCTTTTGGGGAAACCTTGCATACCTTGAGGGAACACTTCCACTGGGAAGGCCAAGAGTACTCAGACTCCAAGAAAAGGCTCATGGATTTCCTCTTGCTCCCTCAGCACAGGCCTCTGGCTATTTCTCCTGTCTTAGATGTATTAGATGATGTGTATTCAGAAGCCAGCCTTAACCCAGATTCTTTACCTCCAGCTCCAGTCAAGCCTGACAGGTATTACAGGGTGCCTGATTCACACCAATTCCTATACAAAAGCCATACGGCTGAACCAGAAACTATTTCACAGGGTCCCAAGGGAATTAAGGCCTCCACTGCCAAAAATCCATTACCTTCGGAGAGAGATTCCAGAGCTTTAGAAAGGTGGGGTAAAAAGGTATACACCTCGGCCACTTTAACCATGAGGGCATTAAACTGTCAGTTCCATATGTTAAAGTATCATCAGTTTTTGTTATCTCAGTTGAAAAGCAAAATGTCACAACCTGAACAACCAGACTTGAAGGAGTTGCAGGATTTGTTGCACAGTGCAGAGCAAGTGGGTAAATATACCTTGCAATGTGGTTTTGATGCTTTACAAGCCTCTTGTAGAGCTGCTGTTACAGGATCAGTCATACGTAGACATGCTTGGCTCAAAGAGCAAACCTTACCAGATCATGTCAAAGCTAAATTACTAGATGCACCTCTTCAAAAAGATGTATTGTTTGGTGTTAAAGCTGAGGAGGTATTAAAGAAAATGGAGGCAAAGGCAAAATCAATGCAAACAGTGAAAGATTTCCTACAAGTACAACCGCCATGTTTCAGTAGAAATTGGCCTTCAAAAAAATTGGTCCTTTCCAGCCACAGACAGACCTTAAAGAGGTAGATACAGGTGCCCGAGAGGTAGAGGGCAATCTCAGGGATCATTTAGAGGCAGCCAGTGGCAAACACCTACACCAAGAGGGGGTGAGGATAGTTCACAGCCATTCAGAAAGCAGACTCAATAACTTTGCCCTTTGCATGCCAAGCAAGGCTCAAATGGCAGCACCTTTAGGCGGAAAACTGGCATTATTTTCGAAACATTGGCATATTGTCACAAAAGACAAATGGATCCTGGACATTATAGACAGAGGCTACAGATTCCACTTTCACACCCTTCCAAAAATGAGAGGCATGCCAAACCTGCCACACAATCAAAGGGCAGAGGCACAAAAATAAATTTCAGATTTCATGGACATGAAAGCTATTCAAGAGGTACCTGCACAAGAACAGGGTCAAGGTTTTTATTCCAGACTATTCCTGGTACCAAGGAAGGGCAAAGATTGGAGACCTGTTTTGGACCTATCCATCCTAAACACATATTTACTCGTACCAAAGTTCAAGATGCTCACATTACAGCAACTTCTTCCCATGCTGGGCAAGGAGTCTTGGCTGGTGATATTGGACCTCAAGGAGGCATACCTGCATGTCCCAATCAGACAAGATTGCAGAAGATACCTCAGATTTCTTGCAGGTTCATCCCATTATCAATTCTCTGCATTGCCCTTTGGCTTATCTACTGCGCCCAGAGTGTTCACGAAATGCCTGGCATCAGTAATTGCCTTCTGCAGACTTCAAGGGATACAAATATACCCATATCTGGACGACTGCCTGATCCAAGCGGACAGCAAACACATTCTTCTGAAACACCTGGCGTTTGTAATAATGTTGTTGAAATCTCTGGGATACACAGTCAACAAAAAGAAGTCAAGACTAATACCTTCTCAAACAATAATCTTCCTGGGTGCCAGCTTGGATACAAACACCCAGATGGCCTTCCTCATGCCAGAGAAACAAGGCCAATTAACTCAATACTTCAGAAAACTGGCAACCTTCACCAGGCTGACTGCAAGGAAAATCCTGCAGGCTCTGGGTTTCATGGCATCTTGCATCCTACTAATCCCATGTGCAAAGCTGCATATGAGGAAACTTCAATGGTACCTAAAAAACTTATGGTCTCAACACAGCCACAGTTTGGAAACAATCATACCACTGATTCCATGTCTTCAAAAGGAATTTCTGTGGTGGGCTTAAGCATGCCAAAGAAACATAGGTCTCCCATTCTGCAAGCCTCAAGCAAATCAAGTCATCACAACAGATGCCTCGGACTACGCCTGGGGGGCGCACATGACAGATCGGTGCATTCAGGGCAAATGGTCACAAAAAGAAAAGCACCTACACATCAATCAAAAGGAAATGCTAGCGGTAATAAATGCTGTTATGGCTTTCAAAGACCTACTTCATCCAGGGCAGCTATTGATAAGAACAGACAACACCACAGTGATGTGGTACATAAACAAACAGGGAGGAACTCATTCATATCCCATGTGCAGACTAGCCATGTCCCTTTGGAACACGGCTCTGGAATTGCAAATCCAACTTCAAGCACAATTCCTGCCAGGAAAGGAAAACACACTGGCAGAGAACCTGAGCAGAAATATGACAGATCCACACGAATGGAAGTTGCATCCTCAAGTTTTTACAGTGATAATTCAAGCATGGGAAAGGCCAGACATAGATCTCTTTGCCACCCACAGAAATTACCAATTGACAAAATTCTGCTCAAGGACCTTTCATCCACAGGCCTGGAAAGTGGATGCACTCTCTTTCAGTTGGACAACAATGACGGTTTATGCCTTTCCACCTCTTCCACTGCTGGCCAAAGTTCTATTAAAAGCCAGAGCAGACAGACCAAAGATGATCCTCATTGCTCCAGACTGGCCAAGACAACACTGGTACCCACTCCTGAGGAGCCTGACGCATTCCCCACCATGGATCCTGCCAGTAATGCCTCTTCTACTGACTCAACACAACTTTCAGAACTCTTCCCAGTCAACTGAAAACACTCAATCTAGCTGCATGGAGAATTCCTTAAATTCACAGCAGACCCTACTCTCCAAGGAGGTGCAGGATGTCATTTTGGAGGCCAGAAGGCCTTCTACTAGAAAAGCCTACTCCGCAAAATGGAAACGGTTTTGTGTCTGGAATCAAAAAAAGGGTCAGAATCCTGGAATACTGAATTTACCTCAAATACTACAGTATCTAGCCAAGCTGCTAAGCAGTGGACTTTCATTCTCTTCCATCAAAATCCATGCCTCAGCCATTTCTGCAGAGTACAACACTGATCCTTCTTTATTCTCTCACCCCCTCTTAAGACAGTTCCTCAGAGGGGCTAAGAATATAAAACCCCCAAGGAAGCAACCAGTACCGGCTTGGGACCTCAATTTCATTCTAGAAAAACTAACCCTGCCTCCATTTAAGGCAGCTGCTTCAACAGATCTGCAATATTTGTCATGGAAAACAGCCTTCCTTCTAGCTATCACTTCAGCACACAGGGTTTCAGAACTACAAGCCCTCATGGCTGTGCAGCCTTTCCTCATTTTCCATCAGGACAGAGTTTCCTTACAAAACCAATCCTTCATTTATGCCAAAGGTAGTATCCAGGGTAGCCTTGAATCAGGCTATCCACTTACCTACGTTTTACCCTAATCACAAAACAAAGGGGAGAGGTTACTACATTCCTTGGACATTCACAGACAGCTCCGTTATTATTTGGACAGAACAAAGCCTTTCAGAAAATCAGAGCAACTCTTTGTGTCCTATGCTACAGGTGCTCAAGGGAAGCCTATTTCCAAACAGACAATCTCAAAATGGATAGCCCACTGCATACGTTTCTGTTACTCTTTTCATGGTAAAACTGTACCTACAGGCATCAGACCTCACTTCACAAGGGCCACAGCTACCTCTGCTGCCTTCCTCAGGGGGGTTCCTACCAAAGATATTTTGGAAGCAGCCACTTGGAGTTCTGTACATACTTTCTCCAAGAACTATCACCTACCATTATACTCCAAAACCAGAGCGGGCTTTGACACTGCAGCCTTGCAGGGCATCCTCCTAGTTCAACTTAGTGCCTACCACCCCTTTATTAGCTTTGGGATTCTACTCATCTGTTATGACTGCAGCTGTATGCACAATGAACATAGTATAGTTTTGTACCTACCATAAATGTAGATGTTCGAGTGCTAATACAGCTGCAGTCCAGGTTTCCCTCCCTCCTTCCCCTCTTGGAACAGGCCTTATGGCTAACACCTCCTCATACAACCTCATGGGGGTATTCTTTTATGGTGTATTTGCTTGCAACTACTGTTTTTTTGATTATATTGCATTTGCTTTACTACATAAATTTATGTTTTGCCTTCCTTCTGGGGGCACCTGACATCTGGGGCAAGAAAAACTGAAGAAAATGGTGTCGGCTGGTTCCTTTATACCCCTGTCGCACTGATGTCAGGGAAGAAGTGATGACAACCGACGCCGGACCTAGACTTTGGAATTCGGCTGACCGAGGACCCGCCTGACTGCAGGAGAACCCATCTGTTATGACTGCAGCTGTATTAGCACTCGACCATCTACATTTATGGTAGGTACAAAACTGTACTTTCTCCATACTGAGGAGTGCCTCGAGTGCATGCATTTTGAGGTTTAGACTTCTGGCGTTGAGTAGCATAATCCTCAGTTTTTGGTTACTTGTGCTATTTATGGTGGTGGGTTTGTCTTTTGAGCCTTGCCTAAAAAAGGCACTATGGGGCGGCAAAAGCCTTGGCCAATATTCGAAAGCCTAAGGGTGACAGATGCAAGCCATCTCTTGCGAAGCAATGTGGCTTATCGAGCATGTCATCCCAGGTGGACAGATAATGGATCCCCTTTGAATGACACCAGAAACTTAGCCAATTGTTGAAATTGATCATTTTTTCTTTATACTGTGGCATCATTCTTGGTGAGGGCAGGATGCTACTCAGGGTCAGGGTCATACCAGCCTGGGCTACGTGATCATAGAACTCTTCCATGTCTCTCTTCATGTAGTCTAAGGAGGCATGTCTCGGGTCATTCACACCAACATGGACAATGACAGAGTCATATTTGTACTTGTTCTGGAGTGACCTGAGTGCTTGTGTTATGTGGCGGATCCTGGCTCCCGACAGGCAGCTAACTGTAACCTTCTCCTTGTCCAGCCTAGTTAGTGGAACATCAGTGTGCTTGACTATAGATTCGCCTATTACTAGTGTGTTGGGTATGTTATTTTGCCTTAAGGGCTGTGATTGTGCGGCACACTGATTATGTGAAGTATGTGTTTCATGGTTTGTGATGGGGTGTGGAGGTTGCTTGTGTGTCTGTTTTGGAGGTCTCTGTTGCTTTTGCAGATTTGTATTTAGAGTCTCCGAGTATGTTTTCGTGTATTTGTGTGTTGTTTGCCGGTGGTGGTTTAATAGGTCTGTGTGAGACTGGTGGTGTGTTGCAAGTGTTTTCCTTCTCCTCTTGACTGTCAGTTCCACTCTTGGGTTGAGAGAGCTTTGCCTCCAGTTTGGCTGTATAATTTCATCTCTCGCATATATTAGTGTTTGGTGGTAGGAGGCGAGGGTTATCTGTGTACATGAGGCAGTTGTAACATTGCCTCAAAATGCCCATATTCACCAGTTGGACTGGAGAGTACACCTGAAACTGCCCTTTGGACATGCATGAATAGGTAAAGTGAGCTGTTTTACTGATTAGCTGGTAGGGACGAATAGAGAGCCTTGTCCTTCTGGACAGTATATGGGGTCTAGTGCTAGGGTTAATTAGTGCTTGCTATGAGTTTTGAGCAAGTGCTGGGCTGTGAAATGAATGGTTTGAGTGCTTATGTTGAAAGCTTTTCGGAAATGAAAGAGATAGAAATTAGCCCAAAATGGCCAATAAACTAACTTCTGGGCTACAGCAAACAAGCCGCACAAATTTCAGAAAGAAACAGATCAAATAAGCAGGCACAATAAGCCTTTAACCAGAAATGGAAGGGAAGGAAGGGATGGATGGAAAAATTCTTTCTGCCATAAGCCTACAGTTCTCTATCCCAAAAGGACCTATTCTGGAAACCAGAAGGGGGGAAGGGTAAAAAATTATGGTTTAGGAAGTCTTAAGAGTTTTCCCAGGATTCCTCTGGAGATAGATCCCCCTGAGGCAGATGGGGTATTCTAATGATAGACTTTGCCTTCATGGCAGAGGATGCCAGGATAATCAAGGCTTCAGGCAGCTCCTTTTCCGAGAGGCCTTTTCAGCAGTCCTGAATGGTTGTTCAACTGCTGCAGTCTGAAGGCATTTGGGGTGGTGCTTGTCTCTGTTCCAAAAAGCCTGATTGTCTATCACCAAAGATGTCTGGGTGCGGACAGTAATTAGCAGAGGCTATTTTATTACTTTTCTGTATTAACCCCACTATGAAAGAAACTTCCCAACTTACCCTCTAAAAGAAAAGCAACAGCAGTAAGAAATAAACAAGCTGCTAGACAAGTGAATCATCTAGGAGATTCCACCAGACAGCAAGGATTCTGAATTTATTTCATATTCTTTTAGCACCAAAAAAGAACTGGGACACAAGGCCAATTCTGGACCTCGGTCATTAAACCAATATGTCAAACATAAAAAGTTCCAGATGGCGACAGTGCAGTCTGATTACTAGATGTGCTCACTAGACCTTCAGAATGCATACTACCACATCAAAATGCACAGGCACTGCATTAGGTTCCTTCACTTCTGGCCGGGAGTTGGTCATTCTCTGTTCAGAGTCCTGCACTTAGGTCTCATTACAGCCCCCTGGGTGTTCACCAGATGCATGACAGTGGTTGCAGCTCATCTCCAATTGCTAGGGTTCTGGGTGTTCCCATGTCTGTATGACTGGCTCCTTACTGCTGCTGCCATGCATCTGCTAGTCCTGGCCAGAAACTATTTGCTTCAGCTTTGCTCCAACCTGGGAATTAGTGAACCAGGACAAGTCTCAGTTTTGCCCAGTAAATTTTTGGAGTTCATAGGAGCTCATTTGGATACAACAATTCAAATTGCAAGATTGCCAGAGAACAAGTTACTCATTTTAAGAAATCAGGCCCAACAACTCCTTTCCTATCAGACCCCATCTACCAGACTAGTTGTTCAGCTTTTAGGATCATTGGCAGCCTCCGTCACTTTGGTCCCCTTTACAAGATATAATATGAGGGTGTTGCAGTGGACAGTAGTGGTCCAGTGGTCCATCATATCCCACCCCATTTTTTTCCAATCATCTTAACAAGGATATGCAGAAATCATATTATTTGTTGGATTCAGTCTCCAGAGGTGGTGTGTGGCCATCCCTTTGTTCCTCTCTCTTTAAAAGCCATGGTAACCAAGGATGCTTCCATGCTTTGAGGGGGGCGCAGTCATTACCTGGAAAAGATGGTTCAATGTACGTGGCCCCATCAGATGCCAGTCTTCACATCAGTGTCTTAGAGATGAGAGAAGTCCTCCTAATGTTGCAGGCTTTTCAGGATGTTCTTCCTCTGTGGGTGACTTTTGTCCAGACTGACAACATGTCAGTAGTCGGGTACATCAACAAAAGAGGGGGAACACACTCCTACCAATTGTGTCAAGAAGCAATGAGTGTGACATTGGAAAATGTCTTCCATCTGCTTTCTGATAGCAATGCAAATACTGAGGAAGACCAACATTCTAGTGGACAGGTTGAGCAGAGCTATACTGCTACCTCATGAATTTTGTCTCAGACCAGGAGCAGCAACACAAATCTTTCATCAGTGAAGCCAGCCATGCTGCCGTCTTTTTGCTTCTCCCATCAATTCCAAATGCAGCAGGATGTTCTTCGTGTTTCACTGTTGCAGTCATCACATTTGGGTTATCTGCTTGCAGTAGCCCTCAGTAGGCCTGATTAACTAAGTCTTGGGTCCTGCATCGGACCCAAATGTGATGACTGCAACAGCGAATACACTCGAACATCTACATTTATGGTAAGTGTACACAACTGTACTTTCCTTGCTCTGATGCCCCCAAAGGAAGAGTCCTTGGGTGACTCTGTAATCCATGATTAGCCCTGTGCTCTCCTATACACCTTTCTACCAACTCCCCTAATTCTGAAATTTCTGCTTAAGGCATTACAGTCGAAGATCAAGATCACCCTGATTGTCCCTTTTTGGCCTCGACAGGTGTGGTTTCCTTTTCTGTGGCCTCTTACGGTACACATGCTTTGGGTGCTGGATCCAAATTCAGAACCTCTGTCTCATCCATCTGAAATGCGTCATTTGGACATTCAAGTGGTAAAGTTAACTGAATGGTATCTCCACTTTCAGTGACAGCTAATGAGGTTTTGATCTCATGTGTGCCATATTCTTACTTCTTCTCAGAAACTTTTATTAGGAAAGCTTACAAAAATAAATAGACAAGATTTTCCATTTGGGCTTTGCAGAGAAATCTAGATCCTTTTTCAGCTCTCATATCAGCAATGTTAGATTTCCTTCCTTCCATTTTTTATAACAACGGTAGTTATTCAACTGTTAAGATTCAGCTAGTGGCCTCTCAGACTTCCATATGAGAAACAATCACACTTCCTTAGTCTCACTCAAATTGTGCAGTCTTCCTGACAGGTACCTTTCTTCTTAGACTCCTACTCAAGGATACCACTTCTCCTTGGGGTATGACTGTCTTGCTATAAGCCTTGATTCAAGCTCCTTTTGAACATGCTGACAAGGTGGACTTAAAATTTCTGAACTGGAAAACCCTTTTCCTGGTTGCAGTTACTTCAGCTAGTTGGTTGTCAGAACTCCAATCTCTATCTTGTCAACTTCCATATGTTATCTTTCATAATGATGGGGGTTTCGTTACACATCATTCCTTCCCTTTTGCCTACAGTAGTATTATATACTTCACTCAGCGTATTAATCTTCCAGTATTTCCATTTTTTTTGAATAAAGGAAGATGTATGCTCCATTTATTGGATGTGCACAGACGATTACATTTACCGTCATCAAACTAAACCATTTAGGAAATCGGATTACTTGTTTGTGTAATGTTCTAAAATTAAATGAATCAAGATGTGCCAAAGCTTACCTTAGGTAGATGGTTCACCGGCTCTGTTTCCCATGTATATAAACAAAAAGTTTAACCCTCCGTAGACCACCAAAAGCAGATTCAAAAGGGTGGTTTCCACTTCTTCGTCCTTCTTTTCTAGGGCCTTGATTGATGACATTTGTGCTGCTGCCACCTGGTCTAATGTTTATACCTTCATTTCCCTTTACAAATTGAAATTGCTTTCCTGAGATGGACAGCTTTTGGTTCTTCCGTCCTCTGGAGCATCCTTCCATGAGACTACCCATGGAATTAAGTAGCTGGGGACTCTGTCCCTCCAGTGGAGGAATGGATGGAAAAGACAGCATCAGATAAAGTTATGTACTTACCATGATGATAGATCTGTGTTGTTCCCACAATTTCCGTTTATTTCTATGTCATTTTCTCTCTCTGTTGAAGTAGTCAGTACTTCAAATAGAGTTGATTTACACTTTAATTTCCATTTTTCTAGTAATTACCTTTTTGGCAACTACCAGAATTAAACTTAACAAGGCCTTACTTGTGTCTAGGCAATTCAGATCCTGTATCCCAGCTCAAACGAATCATTTCCTTAGTTATACCCATTTGCTCACCCAATGTTTCTGACAGAGTACTCTGTAGGGAATTTTTGAAGTCTGCCAACTCATTGCACTCTCAAAACATACGTTTTCAGCTACATCTGTTCCTCATCATGCCTCCAACATTTGCCATCTACCTGAGGAAGAATTCTGTGGAGTTTGGTTTGAGTATGAAAATACCCATGCAAACACTTCTAAGTAAAAATCCTAAACCTTCTAGACTTTGTTGTGTAGTTAGGAGCCATACATACGTCTTTGCATTGTTCCATTATAAATTGGTTATCCAATCTCTCTTCCCAGTCTTTTCTAACCTCCTTTGATTGATTCTAATAGTTGCTGTGCAATGTTTTATATGCCTTACCAATTATCCCTTTTTTAACAGCAGCTTCTGTTCTAAAGTCAACTAAATATTCTACCAGAGTAGGTCTTTCATTTAGGATTTTCATATCCCTTCCTCTTTGCCAGTTTTCTCCAGTAAAGTCCATCCCCCCCTTGCCTGTTCTCTGTACCCCTACTTGCATTCCTAACACCAAAGATGATGCAGCATTTTGAATGGAAATCTGTACAAATATCTGATATATAAAACAATGCTAGTTTACTAGAGGTGGGCACCCTTATACCTGCACCTGTCCCTCCTGTTATGGAGGCCTTTCTGGATGCCTTTGCATCCACTTTCACTGCTCCTGATAATCACCAGTACCTAAAAGACATGACAGATTTTATAAAGTGCCAGAAGACGTTCTTTTATAAGAATTCTTTGGCAGACCATTGTGCTTTTTCTATTTCTATGTATGTGCCATTACCTGCTAATGATGATCTTCCCTAAGGTAAAGGTAGCACAGCATTAGACAGATATGGGGGGAGAAAAAGGCATACACCTCCTCCATTATGGCCTTCAGACTTGTGAATTACCAGACTCAGATGACTAAATAATTGCTGTCTCTTGTTAATTTGAATGAAACTCTTTTTTCTCTGGAAGTACCTGACATTAAACATCAGCCTATGTGTATGGTGGCTCAGACTTCCCAGGTAGCTAGACATAGCATTAAAGGCAGTTATGATACAGTGGAAGCTTTTTCAAAGCAGCTGCTACTGGATCTTTCATTAGAAGGTTGGAAGGTTGGCATAATGGTTAAGTTGTTTACCTTGCAGATGCAAACTGCAGGGGTTGATTCTCACAAGGGGTAATTGGCTAGGCTTAAAATGGCCCACAAGTGCAGTTAGCCTAGTACTAACCTATGAACAAGGCTTCATTCCCAGTCCTTACCTGAGGACATTAAAGCTACACAGACAAACTTGGTACGACTTTATATAAAAAGGATGTTAGATGTAATAACTTTCTTTATAGATCAAGCATGCATCCCTCATTTATATTTAACAATATTGTTACAAATCAGATGTGTAGAGTCGCTCGGCTTAATACTAATGATGAAGTCATGTTTGACCGGCTGCAGAATTTATCAGCTGACTTATACAAAGGAGTTATAGTCCAGCTGTTAAGCATAGTCAAAAGAATGTAGAGACTAAACATAATTCTGATATTAGACCTTTTTTTTTCAGGATGTAAAAAGTCAAAGTATCCAGGGTAGGAAAAGGATATAAATGTATGCTAACTTTTAATTCTAATACCATACTGGCCGATTGTTGAACAAATACCTGGATTTGTGACTGATGGGCAAAATGATCTTAGATTTGGCTATAAAAGATGTGCTAATCTTACACACCACATCTGTTGTAAAGAACAGCCAAAGACATTGGACGCATTCAGATCTTTTAAGCATGGCACCTTTAAATGTTATAAATGTGTCTATTGTACGTATCTGTATGCTGAAAGTTCTATACAGCACCCTGTGTTTAAAAATACTTTTCTTCCTACGATCTTTTGGCACCTGTGACACAACAAATATTATATACATGGCCAAACATATGTCCTGTAAGGCAAACTATGTTGGCAAGACTAATAACCTTAAAGTACAAATTGGCAGTCACCTGTCTGATATAGCTAGGCAGGTAAATACAAATGCACCTTACAAGCATATTAGCTTGACTGATGAAGCACATGTTTTTAGATTTCTTATTTTACAAGGATACAAACTCCAATTAAGGGGTGGAGATTTAGTAAATATTACGGAGAAGGAAAAACTTAAGCAGATTATGCACTTTCCTCCAGGCCTAGACAGTACTGTTAGTATTAAGACAGTGTTGAAAGAGCTGCATAACCAAGTATAGTGAGACTATTTCTTTAAGTTAATTTAATTTTTAGGCATATGACAATTCTTAGGTCCATAGGTTCTTAGGTGTTTACTAGGCTAACAACCACAAGGACCTTTTTAAGCCTAACCATGCATCCCAAATTAACAAGTTCTGATACCATTGATAAGTGTAAGCATGGGCCTGGTAGATGAACCATTTACAGGTTACCTGTTTGTCTCAGAGACATACGTGCCAAACCAGGGATGAATTTCCGGTTTCCCAGGGTGGAGCAGCAATCCTTGCTGCAGAATTATCTGGTCCATTTGTAGAGGAATTATCCTGTAATTTCCCTTTGCTATGTGAAATAATGTGGAACTAATGCTGCCTTGGCCAAAATGTAGCAAGTAAGAGGAGTTTTGGCACTTCTTTTTGTGTGCTAAGAAGAGTTTTTGAAAGAGGAGTCAGGGGAGAGAGGGCATAGAGGAACTTCAGTGTCCACTGGAAAGAGAAGACATCTGTCCTCCAGGCTGTGTGACAAGGGGCCCTGTTGCAGAACTGGGGAAATGATGATTGCTTGGTGAAGCAGACAGGTCTATTTGATCAATGTTTTTGATCACGTGATGGTTTTAAATGTATAAAAGAAAATGTTCTTAATTGCGATAACATTGAGCCTGATGAAGTGTGATGCGAATGTTTTGACCTCCAAGATTTGCTGTCTACCTGAGGAAAAATTATTTGGAATCTACTGGGGGTATACAAATACCTATGTAAACACTTCCAAGCCAAGATCCTAAATCATCTAGACTTTGTTACATATTAGGGAGACATCATATAACCCACCATTGTTTCTTTGTGAATTGCTTTTCCAGTCTGTCCTCAATCCTTTCTAACCTCCTCTGATTGATTCTTAAAGTTATCATGCAGTATTTTGTATGCTGTACTAATTATTCCTTTCTTAATGGCAGTTTCTATTCTAGATTTCTACCAAAAACTCTACCAGTGCTGATCTTTTGTTTAAGACCCCCTATTTCTTTCTCTTTGCCTATACTCTGATACAAGTCCCCATTCTATTACCTTTCTCTCTAGTTATTTGCTCCCAATACCTTGGTTCCTTTGCCAGTTCTCTCCAATAAATTTCACCTCCCTTTTGCCTATTGTCTGTATCCCTAATTGCAGTCATCCATAGTGGCAAAATTTCCTTTCTCCATTCCTGTGTTGGCTTAGTTCTTAGAATAATTTCTGCTACTTTATGAATATAATGTTCTGTATGATTATTGTTATTCTCCTTAAATGTCTGCATCCAAAATCCCAGTCTCTCCTTGTTTCTTGAACTTCTTCCCATTTCATCATTATCTATTTCCACTTTGAATTATAGTTTTCTGCATTTTGCTGTGTATTGGAGCTTTTACTGTGTTGCTCTGAAGTACCCCTTCAAATAAGGTAATCCCAATCCACTTTGTTCTTTTGTAAGAATAATCTTACCCCACTTGACTCTTGCTGTCTTCCATTCATCTTGATAAGAAACAAGGAAAAGGGTACATAATTTTCTTTAGCAAATTGTATTAAACATAGTCGTGTTTTCTGACATCTTTCTGATACTGAATCTTCCAAGTAGACATTGGGTTCAGCAGAAAAAGTGTAGGCTGGGAACAACATAGAGGAGGTATTCATTTCAAGACAAGATTTTGTTTTCCTTCGCTTTGATTTTTTTTTCAGTCTACTGCCTTCTAGACAGTCTGCTTGTTGATCAGGAATACTGCTTTCCATTAATAAACCAATGTTTGAAGGTTTGTTTTTCTAGATACATTGTGGTACTGATAAGTTGCAGAATTTTATTTATGCAAATTCCAAATTATTATTTGGAGATTATCAAACCGTTTCCTGAGATCTTCTCTACACTGCTGTCATTGCAGATTCTATTGGAAAATATCCTCCAAGTAGTGTGTATGTATTAATTTTTTTATGACTCAAAGAAAATGATCTTTAATGTTAAGTGTTACAGAGAAACAGGGCTGTTGTGTAATGGCTTTTTCACTTCAAATCAGTTAACAAGTGTGCATCTAATAGATGAACTGCACCTGAAGTTGTTCATTCTGCATGTTTTTTCTGTATGTGGTGTTTTCATGGTATAGATAACTGTGAACACTCCAAAATGGTATGATAAGAAGACTTCAAAGATTAGACACTTAAACAGTTAAAGGCATTATGGCACAGACGTTATTACAATACCATCTGTTTCATATTCAATTCCACTATAAAGAAATTTCACTTTTTCTATAATAAAGGGAAAAAGGAAAAGCTTTCTTTTCTCTCTAATATTGATTATTTGCTTCTAGTAAAGGATTCATAATATAATATTATACAATGACTGGCAGTTATCATTCAAAAAGTAGCATGCTGATTAGTCAGCCCCACCAATGTGCCCATTGTAAATTCGAGTATATAGCAATGGAAAAAGGTCTGGTTCCCCTGACTTTCTTCCAATGGTATATAATGTAACTTTTAACATTTTTAAACAAAAATAAATAAAATTAGAAATCCGAACAGTCCTGACATATGAGAGAGAGAGGATGAAGAAAATACTAGGAAAATCAGGTACATTATTCAAAACTAAAGAAACACGCCTGATTTTTCTTGTATTTCTCCTTTCTGTCACTCTGCTACCTCTAAAGCATCTGAAACTTTTTTTTTTTGTTAAAAAAAAGAACAACAGAGACCTTCCTTTCTCCATTGCTTCCTTTCCAAAGCACTGATGTACTGGGTAAGGATGGGAACGCAAGCCCCATACACATGCGCAGTACATCAAAAAAGCAACAGGATATTCAGCAGACCCAGAAGAACACCATGGTGCCATTATACAAAGACATTTAAGAAAAGTTAAGTAATGTTTTTCTTAAGTAATGTCATTGTATAGTAGCAATAACTGAATCTGTGGCGTGATCTATTGAAGATTTACCCAGGGTGGCTTTATTTAATCACTTGGGCTGTACCCTCTTGATTAAACCACACCAACCGTGGGTAAATCTTCAATATACCACATGGACATCGTCTGTTATTACTATATTACACTACAAAATACTTAACTTATAGTAAAATCCTTATAAAGAAGTGTACATAGTGCCTTTTTAATAATCTAAAAGTCAATACAAGATAATTTAATTATTATAAATGTACGTATTATTTAACAGTCTCAAAACTTAATACACTGCCTGCTTTGCTGTATTATAGCACTGTGACTATATGCTACAAATGATAGATTATTTGTATTTTTCTTAACCCAGTGCATTTTTTTATACATCCTATTAATGAATGTAAGACTTTTGTGGTTAATTTAATGCTTAACTGGTAACACCTAAATGGTGGTTAAAGCACAATAACATATTAAAGGGTAAAAATGTAATGACTTCCAAAACACATTACTGCTTAGATTTTACATTCTGAAATATACTAATAATATATCAGTTTAATTAGTTCTTTAAATATCTGTATATATTTAATGTTTTTTGTACACAGCTATGAAGTGAAGGAGTTTACAGTTAGATACTTCATGAGCTCAAGTCAGCATTTTGAAGTGTTTTTTTTTTTTTTTTTTTTTTACAGTTTACTTGCCTTTCTTTCTCTGTTTACTTTCCTTGCTGGTGTTACCATTTTGGGGGCCTAAGCACTTCAAGTCTATGTATCACCTTGTCACTGCCACCTTTCCTAAGCAACATTTTAGTTTATACTGCAAAGTTTTAGTAGTAGTGCACACAGACTGACCTGTAGCTACAGTACTCTTACCTTACAACAGGCCTGTGTACCATACTATGTTGGACCATCTCACAAAGGGATATTTATGGTTACTGGCATTTATTTGCAACAATGATACATTGCAGCAACTTTATGCACAGGTCTGGACTTAGATGAAACGGCATCCTAGACCTACTGTTTCAGCAGCCCCCCCCCCCACACACACACACACACACACACATCCACCAGTCTTCCCCTGTTTTTCCTCCATCTTGGGCTCCCCATACTATGCACGCTACTTTCTTCTTCTTTTTCTCTCATTTTGCCTTACTCTTCAGCTTTTTCAAGAAGCCATAACCCCCCTATATGCTCTGAAGTGTGTTTTAATGATTTTTTTTTCTTTTTACACAATCTTTTCAACCAATAATGACTTAAACAGAAATTATGATTGAGGAAATAAATTATGTTGCTGTACATTTCCTTCCATCCTTTCAACACATCTTTCCTGACCAAGATAGCACAATAATAACCATTTAGGAAACAACTCAAGCCAGGGCCCAAGAAGCCATAGGGTTATAGATGTTTTGGGGTGCATTTTAGAGCATTTCCCTAACCTTTTAATCCAGTGGTGACCTAAATAAAAAAACACAAGTAAGAAAAGATTTTCAGCCTTCTTTTTTTTCCTTCAAGAAAGACATTTTGTACCCAAGACTTAATGTTCAAAGATGACAAAATTGTAGCAACAAAAAAAAACTAACAAGCTAGTTGTTATCTGGATACACAAGCCCTATCTGACAATTGCCTGCCTCTCCCTAACCCCCCCCCCCCCAAAAAAAAAGACTGTCTAAGCATCGCTCTGGTGTTAGGCTGGGGTGAAAGCATAGGTGCAAACTGCCACAGTCATGTAATTCAAGTAACTGTATACATACATACACATAGCATGCCTCCTCACTCCTCAACCCAAACTGTCAAAGGCAGCTTACTTGTATGCATTCCTGAAGTGTGATTGTGAGGAAAGTGAAACAATGACTGCAGTACTGTATTCTTCTGCGTTGTTCCTAGACAGTACACAAGCCACAATAACCTTCTTTGTACACCTCTGAGGTCTGAGAGAAAAATAAAAGAAAATAATGACCACACTGTCCTGAGACCAAACACAAGCTGTAATGACCTCATGTACATACCTCTAAGGTTTGACTGTGATGAAAATTAAAGAAGTAATAACCACACAACACCCTCCCATGCACACACACATATAACCTATAGCAGCTTCCTGTACACACATATCCAAGCAGGACTGGTGGCCGTATCTAGCTTGTTCAGGTTAAAAAGCGTAATCGGAAAATTAATAAATTTTTTCTCATTTTTCCACAAACAGCAACAGCTTTTGTGTGGCCCTACAAAATCAAGGATGATTATGTGAGCCCCCTGTATCCATTTAGCTACATTTTTTACTGATACCCAGAAGAATAATGTATGTGTCCTGGCATTACTGGGTGTGTGCACACAGATAAAAATCACCAGTACTATTTACACACACACACACACACACACACACACACACACACACACACACACACACACACAAGCCATAGCAATGCTAGTTTTGTACCATTGATACTGGCATGCCAGATCAGTGCCTGCTGTTTAGCAGTTAAACAGCAGGTGTAAGTCACTTTTATTTACCTCAATGAGGAGTAATGCAAACCTGTCACTATCCCTGATTTCACAGACCTTCCCTGATTTTGCTCTATCCTTGAATAAAAGTTTGATTTGTTTGTGAATCATTCAGGACTACGGACAGTCAATAAATCCACACATCAGAGTTTTATACTTATTGAGCAAAAACAAATGCATGTTGATGCAAAATGTGTTATTCTATTAACTTTTTAATTGAATTAGAGTAATATTTAAAACATCCTTAATTGTGGTTTAAACTCCTTGTTTATTATTGTACATTCTTGTATTTTATACTTGTCAAGTAGTAGATAGCGGAGCTTTTCTCCCCGGGCCTCCACTGAAAATGGACATGTATCCAGTTGGACTAGCCTGGTTAACAAATGTAAAATAAAATAAAATAAAAAAATAAAATGTCCCTCATTTTGAGCCTTTATTCTGGTATTATTGGTATTGCGCTGAACTCTTAAGCAAATAAGTTGAGCGCTATAGTATCTGCTCTTCTGCCAGTATTTATAAAACTCCCTCTTAAGAGAAAACCATCCCTGAAGATCAGAAGCACGAGCTATTCTTAAACTCCAAGCCATGCATTCAGATCAGTCATGCTGGGATGATGATCTCTCTAGTGCTTACCTTGCCTGTGTTCATTACCAGCTTTATTCTAACAAAGTCATATCACAGCCCCATTCAGGTTAAACAGCTTCATCAGGAAATTAATACATTTTTTCTCCAATCAGCCACAGCTTTTATGGGGTCCCCACACTGTCAAGAATGATTGGGGGGGGACCTTGCAGCCATGGGTATTGCAGGTATCTAAAGCTGGATATGTTAATTTTAGTGGAGAGAATGTCCACCAGCATTTAACTACGCCAGGGGTACTATGTCAGTGGTAAAATATTTAATGGAATTGTGAAAGCTGTTGCTTGATAAAACACTGTTACTATAACCAGCGATATATTTTAATTTTAAAGGAGATATAAATAAAAGTTATTACCCACCTGGTTTATTAAAAATGTAAGAGTTATGTACTAGCTTTTGTTGTTTTGACAGGCATGTTACAAAATATCAAGATAAGATAACTTGCAGTGGTTGGGGGCCCCCAGCGACCGCAGGGTTCGCTGGTGCCTAAAGCCGGCTATGTTTACCATCGAGATCACTAGGTAAAACAATCTTCTTTTTTAAAATCCTTTTCTCGAGCAAAAGTGTGATCAGCTCAAAATGAAACTAAACGGCTCAGACATGACATAACTGCACTAGCTAAAGGTCAAACAAGAGCCGTTCATGCTGTCTAGCTATTAAAAGTGATACACACATTAATTTAGCTTAACCGATTCTACAAACGTATTATAAGTTGTTTTATTAGTTCTATAAATGTATATAATATATTTAACATTTAAAATGTTTTTATGTATTTTTTAGTGCAATTTATAAAAGTATTGTTATTTCCGGTTAGTTATTTGAAGTGTACAGTGAGGAAGATAAAATTGTATTTTTGCTTATTATAGTCACTGCACCTTAGTCTGAGTTTATAAGTGCTTATTTAAGTAGTGGTATCTTTTTTGTACTGAGACTGGTTTACATTTGTAAATTATTTAGATAGTTTAAAATAATAACTGCCTACTTTGTGTTATAAGTAAAGCTATTAGTCAGAAATAGGAATAACTTAAGAGTGCATTTGGATGGGTTGACAGTTCAACTGCAGGGGATCATAATAGCTGTAAAAGTGGAACTTTGATTAAATATTTAAAAATCTTTAATCCACAGTTTATTTTTTTTTTTACAGGAAAAGCATCTCTTACAAATAGATTTACATTTAGTATTAGCAACTATACTGTTTTAGCAAGCTCACATCATAAACAAAAGATGAGGTGTAATGATTTTTTGAAAGAACTCAGCCATTATGCCTAATTTCATAAATACTTACCAAGATAGATTAGGAATGCTTTGCTTGGTAACTTTAGAGTTAAATTAGAAAATATATACATTAGTGAATCTCTACTGGATTTCTGGTCTAGGCGTTAAAGTAGTTAACAGCACATAGAAGACAAATTACAAAATTCCAAAGGTAATATAATACTAGCTTGAGATTTTAGCTGTACGATAAATGATAATGACAGTAACTCTGTAAACACACATAGGAAAACTGCATCTTCAAGAGCATTGGCTAAATTTACTGTCATGTTTAATTTAGTAAATATAAATGAATATGCTGACCCAGATTCATTGTTTTACACATTTTCTTTACATAGGCATGGCTCTCATTCAAGAATTGATAGTGTATTTATCAAGAGGATTAATTACAAAGATAGTTAAAGTAATTTTTTGCCCACTATCAGATCATAGTACACTTATATTTGACTTAGACCTCCTTTATCTTGTGCATATTTCTGTCACTAGAATACCATCTTATATAACAAACTGAAAGGATTTTTTTATTAAAGAAATACAATCTTTCCTTAAAATAAACCTCACTAAAGGCACTTATATATATATATATATATATATATATATATATATATATATATATATATATATATATATACACACCCACATATATATATGTGTGTGTGTGTGTGTGTGTGTATATACAAAACTCGTTTCATCTAATAAGGTATATGCCCTGTTCCCTTAGTAATATATATATATATATATATATATATATATATATATATATATATATATATATATATATTCTTTTGGAAAGAGTTATTCATTCGACTTGTAAGTATCCATGTCTGTGGTTTACAACATTTAAAATAGGTGGGGGGCTACACTCCCCTGCATCCCCCCCTTACTATTTATACTAACTCCAGGATCACACTGCAGTGGGAACAGGGCATATACCTTATTAGATGAAACAAGTTTGTCAAATGAGTTTTCATGGAACTGAGCTTTCAGTGAATTGTGCTCAGGCAATTCATTTTCAGTGAAATGAGGCTTGGACAAATGAGTTTCAGTGAAATCTATTTTCTGTCAAACAAAGTAGACCCATTATATATATATATATATATATATATATATATATATATATATATATATAAAATGTGTGTGTGTGTGTGTGTATAGGACTCACTGAAGTCTTATTTGTTTGGCAAATCTTTAGCATGGTGTAATAAGAGAAAGCTATGGAGTAAAGATTTAGTGGAGCTGCAAACAAACATTGACATGTTAAAATGTAACATTCAGAAAGGGATGAAACACTTAACTAATGAACTGGAAGAGAGGAATAAAAAATATGTAGAAGTACTGCATCACAAAACTATGATTGATCTAGAGAAGGTTAAACTTGTTACTTAATCGATGAACCCTAGAAATCAAGAGAGAATGCTAATAGACCTAAAAAGATAATAAAATAAAATCAGTTAAAGGAAGTATATGTGCCACGTACCAGGAAGAAAGTGTCAGATTTAGAAGGAATACTTTAAGCATTCGAAATACATTATGATAATGTTAGCTCGCAAAGTACTGAATTAGAACCACAAAATGTAATAAGTTCTTTTTTTAAGACAAACATTAAGTTTAAACTACAGGATCAACGTGTTAATTTAATTGATAACAATGACTGAACTTAAATCGCAAATAATTAATAAGCTAAAGCTTAATAAAGCACTTGTAATAGATAATATTATCCCAGAGATGCTTAAACTCCTACCTAAGGAAGCTGTAGTCTTGTTGTTAAAGGTGTTTAATTTAGTAAAGGAAGGCGTAGACATACCTCCTTCTTGGAAGTATACAGTAATTTTCCCTATTTTGAAATCTGAAAAAAGTGCCTTTGAATGTTTCTCTTATAAACTTGTATCCCTTTTGAATGTTGATTACAAATTGTTTGTGTCCGTTCATGCAGATAGAGTTAAGCAGCTGCTTCCTTCATTACTAGATGAAGATCAAACAGGCTTCATAAATGGCAGGAACACTTATGATAACATTAAAAGAATACTTTTTTAATTGACTCTATAAATCTTACTAAGAGAAATATGACCCTAGTGAGCTTAGAGTGAGTCTAGATGTAAATAATGCTTTTGATTAAGTTAATTTGAATTACATAATCCTAGAACTAGAAACATATGGATTCTCACATAAGGTGATTTTAATAATTGAGTAAACATATGAGAAATCTTTAACCTATGTTAAGATTGGGTCATGTTTTTATACTTCTATATCAGTTACTAAGGTCACAAAGCAAGGATGCCCTTTATCTCATTTGTTGCTTGTTTACTCATAGAGCCCTTTGCATACTGTATTAGAATGAGTACAACATTAAAGGTATATTGGTTGGGAATAATCTAGAAATTCATTAGCTGCTTTGCTGAAATCAGTTGATTATTTTCATTCTATATGGTCTAAAATTCTGTAAAAATAAAACAAATTTGCTGTTAATAAACTCTGATGAAAAGGATTTCAATAAGAAATTTTCTCAATATCTTACTCTTGAAATTAAAATTAAATACTTAGGGGTCATATTAACTAAGGATTTAAATGAGACGTTAACTGCTAATTATAATAATATTTTAAACCATATATAAAGCCTTGTACAAAAATAGAACAATTTTTTTTGCAATGGAGAGCAGATGATACATAATAAAAATTATTATTTTTCCAAAACTATTGTATTTTATACAAGCATTCTCTAGTCCCCCCTCTAATCAATATATAAAACAGTTTAACAGATTAATGTTAATTTTTTATGATTTAATAGTAGACCCAGAATAGTTATTAATCATCACTTGAATAATTGTGAAGTGGGGTCATAAATCTTCCTGATATAGAGATTTATGCATTATCATCTGATGTAAAGACTTTATCTTTGTGACTGAACACTTCTTATTCAGCTAGATGGAAGTAAATACATGAAAGCATCTGGTTAAAATTAGGTCAGTCAGTGTCACCGCAATACACAGAGTGGTATCTAATAATCTCCTTAAAATGGTGAGAGAATATACAATCTTTGTTAAAAAGAAAAATATAACTTCTAAATTTATAACTGATGTATTACAGATGTTCTTTGTGTTTCATTGTTGCAGCTATCACATTTGGGTTATCCCTGCCAGGGTAGCCCTCAGACGGCCCAAATACCAGAGGCCTAGTATTACTGCGTCGGTTGCTGTCGCTTCAGGACTGACGTCTGATCGTCAGTAGTATAAAGCAAGGCAGCTGATGCCATTACACCAGTCTTTCTTGCCAAAGAGCCGGAAGCAGAATCAGTTCGCAGAAGTGCCGGCTGGCCGCTACCCGAGTTTCGTCTACCGATTTGAAGCTGAAGTCTTCTAAAGCTAAGTACCCCATTGGGAATCCTTTTTTCTTGTACTAACCAATGTCAGAAAAAGTCAACAATTGTCTCGCCTGTGGAAAGCAAATACCACACAGAGACTTTCATTCTTACTGCGTCACTTGTTTAGGGCCAGACCACGATGTCCCCCACTGTCACTTCTGTGCTTTGTTCAACGCTAGAACTGTCCATCGTCTGGCCCTTATTGTAGCTAGATATTTTCGCTTACAGTCCTCGAACTCTGATATGGCTTTGTTAAGCCATCCGACAGCAGATCTTCTGAAAAAAAACGTAAAGATAAAGACAGAGACAGACCACACAGGTCCAAACCTACAGGCGGCGCTTCTGTTAATAGTCAGTTCTCCGGTCTTCGGTGAGGCGCTTTTGCAGCCCCTGATGCCTGCTTCTGTGGATTTGCAGGCCACTACCGAGACCCTTTTGGAGTCCGGTATGCCGCAAAACTCTTAACCAAGGATCCTGCGGTCGTCTCTACCTTGGATGGGTCCAGAGCCACTGAGCAGGCACCGGCTTCCAAGGAAGTCCTTCGCACTACCGATTCACGACACAAACTGATGTCTTCTTTCACGACTACCATTCTTTTGAAAACTGACGAGTTTCTTGGGCCCAGGGTATGAACCACACCCAAGAAACCGACCCAATCCCAGGCACCTGCTTCCTTGCCTCAGCCTCAAATGCTTAAAATGGAAGAAGACCTTATCATGCTGATCAGGGGAAGCCAAGCTACCCCCTCCAAAAGGAAAATAAATCTGTCCCTAGTTTTGTCTGAGCAGGAGTCAGATAACTCTGATGCATCTGAATATAAAGACATGCAACCCCTCTCTACTTATGAGAATTCTGATGCAGAGGATACCATCCCTTCTGCCTCTCCCCCAAAAGATTTTTCCTTTGGGAAA
This sequence comes from Protopterus annectens, assembly GCF_019279795.1. Classification (NCBI taxonomy): domain Eukaryota; kingdom Metazoa; phylum Chordata; order Ceratodontiformes; family Protopteridae; genus Protopterus; species Protopterus annectens. The sequence continues at coordinate 520,189,487 of NC_056737.1, forward strand.
ACCCTTCATGCCTTAAGGGAGCATTTCCAATGGGAGAGTCAGAACTACCCTCAGTCTAAAAAGAGACTCTCGGAATTCTTAGATCTTCCACAGCACAGACCCTTGGCCATCCCCCAGTCCTGGATGTTGTGGAAAATGTTTTCCTGGAATCCAGCTGGAGTCCTGACCCCCTCCGTCCTGCACCCAAAAAATCAGGCAGGTACTATAGAGTCCCTGACTCACACAAATCTCTTTTTAGAAATCCTACTGCTGACCCTGAGGTAATTTCTCAAGGGCCTAAAGGGATTAAAGCAACCTCTGCTAAGAATCCTATTCCCTCAGGTAGGGATTCCCATGCGCTAGACAGATGGGGTAAAAAAGTATGCACCTTAGCTACTCTTGCTATCAGGGCACTAAATTGTGAGTTCCATATGCTAAAATTTCAGCAATATACCCTGGAACTCCTCAAACAAAAAATGTCTTCATTTCCTGCTCGTGCAGAATCTAAAGAGTTACAAGAGTTAATGCATTCCGCAAGTCTAATAACTAAACACACCTTGCACTGTGGTTTTGACACCCTAGAAGCTTCTTGCAGGGCTGCAGTCACTAGGTCTGTCATTAGAAGGCATGCATGGCTTAATGAACAGCCCTTGCCAGACCATGTCAAATCTAAATTGTTGGCACTAATTTAGAAGAGGTCCTAAAAAAAATGGACGAAAAAGGAAAATCTATGCAGACAGGTAAGGATTTCTTACAGGTCCAGCCACCCAGGTTCAGCAGACATTGTCCCACCAAACACTGGTCCTTTCCTGCTCCCACTAAGCCAGCCCAGCCCAGACCCTGGGGAACCAGACCCCCCAGACAGCAGCCACAGGGAATGCAGAGATCTAAGCAGTGGAATATCTCCACTTCAAAACCAGGGAGTTATAAGCCACCCCCTTATGGTAAGAACTCACCTCCCCCACCCTCTGCCCACCTTTCACACAAGCACTTGGACCACCATTACCAATGACCGCTGAGTTCTCAACATAGTGTCCCAGGGATACAAATTTTCTTTCCACACCCTTCCTACCCCAAAAGGTTTCCCAGATCTACCTCCAAACCATTGGGCAGAGGCGCAAAAGCAAGTCCTTTCCCTGCTGTCTATGAGGGCAGTAGAGCCCATTCCTGCAGAACAGAGAGGCCAAGGTTTCTACTCCAGACTTTTTCAGGTACCCAGAAAAGAGGGGACCTGGCACCCCATCCTCGCTCTATCTGTTCTAAATACCTTCCTGGTGATCCCAAAATTCAGAATGCTCACCCTCCAACAGCTGCTACCCATGCTGTCTAAGGATGCTTGGCTAGCCACCCTAGATCTAAAAGAGGCCTACCTCGATATTCCTATCAGGGGGTCATGCAGGAAATATCTCCCGTTTCAGGGTAGGATCTCAGCACTTTCAGTTCTCTGCACTTCCCTTTGGCTTATCTACTGCTCCCAGAGTTTTCACAAAATGTCTGGCTATGGCCATTGCCTTTTGCAGACAAAGGAATATCCAGATTTACCCATACTTAAACGACTGCCTAATTCAGGCAGACAGCCAGGAAAAGCTGCTCAAGCATCTGGCCTATGTAAATTCCCTACTAACCTCCCTAGGGTACGCAATCAACGAAAATAAATCCAAACAGGTCCCCACCCAAAGGATTATATTTCTGGGAGCAAGCCTGGACACTGCATCCCATCCTTACACCAGGAAAGCAAAATTTCCTAACAGACTACTTCTCTCAACTAGCCACCAGACCCCAGCTATCTGCAAGGAAGATCCTGAAAGCTCTGGAGTTCATGGCATCTTGCATACTACTCATTCCGTATGTCAGACTGCATATGAGGAAACTTCAGTGGTGCCTTAAAGCCTTTGGTGTCAACAATCTCAAGACTGGAGACTCTTATACCTATAATTCCTTGCCTCAGAAAAGATTTTCTTTGGTGGGCAACAGCATGCTCCCACAACAAGGGACTACCTTTCTCACTACCCCCCGCTGCTCAGACCCTTACCACAGATGCATCTGACTATGCCTGGGGTGCATACCTGGACGACAGGTGCATACAGGGCCAATGGTGGCCACAGCAAATCCCTCTGCGCACCGACCAAAAAGAGATGATGACTGTCCAGCACCTCTTGATAGCTTTCAAGCCCCTTCTCTCCCCAGGGGCTCTCCTGATCAAAACAGACACCACCACTATAATGTGGTATATCAACAATCAGGAAGGGACTCACTCCTACCCTCTGTGCAGGCTGGCCATGACACTTTGGCACACAGCCTCTGCCATGCAACTCCACCTGTTAGCACAATTCCTACCAAGTTCTCTCAACTCTCTGGCAGACCAATTAAGTAGAAATCTTTTGGACCCACACGAGTGGCAGCTCAGCAGATGAACCTTCACCCTAATAACTCAGAAATGGGGCACCCCGAAGGTTGACCTCTTTGCCTCCCACACCAACCATCAGCTCAGCAAATTCTGCACCACGGAGAAGCACTGCATGGCTTGGAAAGTGGATGCCCTGCCCTTCCCCTGGGTCGGTCTGTTAGACTATGTCTTTCCTCCACTACCTCTCATCCCTAGGGTACTGCTCAAAATAAAGGAGGAAAAACCAAGGACAATTCTTATAGCTCCAGACTGGCTTAGCCAGCACTGGTACTCCTTGTTGCGCAGCCTGTCCCCACTGCCACCATGGCATCTTCCTCAGATAACAAACCTCCTGACACAGATGGAAGGGGAATTCGTGCATCCCCAATTGCAGACACTCCATTTGGCAGCTTGGCTTATTCCCTAACCCCTGATGAATCTGCCAACCTCAGTTCTAGATGTTATAAGTGAGGCCAGACGCCCTAGCACTAGAAAGTCTTATGCTGACAAATGGAAAAGGTTCTGCACCTGGATTCAGGCTAAGGGAGACAATATGGTACAGCCCTCCCTCCCTCCGTCTCATCCTGGATTGCTTAGCTGACCTACTACACAGTGGCCTCTCTTTTTCCTCTATTAAAATTCATGCCTTTGCTATCTCTGCTCATTTTCCCACTGAGCAGCCCCTTTTCTCACACCCCTTCATCAAATAATTCCTAAGAGAGGCTAGCAACTTGAGGCAACCCAGAAGAGCACCAACCCCTGCTTGGGACCATAACTTTATTTTGGAAAAGCTCCCTGCCCATTTCTCTCCTGGAAGACAGCTTTCCATCTGGCCATCACTTCAGCCAGAAGAGTCTCCGAGCTGCAAGCACTCATGGCTGTGGAACCCTTCATCATCTTCCATTCTGACAGGGTATCCCTCAGGACTAACCCATCCTTCATGCCCAAGGTAGTGTCCAGTGTGGCTCTTAACCAATCCCATTCATTTACCCACCTTTCTTCCTAATCCCCAAAACAAGGGGGAAAGGATCCTGCACTCTTGATTTGCACAGACAGCTCAGATTTGTTTTAGACAGGACTAAATCCTTCAGAAAGTCTGATCAATTGCTGGTTAGCTTTGCTACAGGGGCAGAAGGCAAAGCCATCTCCAAACAAAGCATTTCCAAATGGATAGCACACTGCATCCATTTCTGCTACAAACAACATGGAAAGCCTCCCCCAAGGGGATCAGGACTCTGTCCACCAGAGCAGCCTCTACCTCTGCAGCTTTCCTCAGAGGAGTCCCCACCAGGGACATCCTGGATGCTGCCACCTGGACATCTGTTCACACTTTTACCAAACATTACCACCTGCCTCTCTTTTGCAAACCCAGGGCAGGGTTTGCCTCTGCAGTCTTGCAGGTCATCCTAGCCAGCCCCTAGTTTCTTTGACTGCCTCCACCCATTTCCTCAGCTTTGGGAATCAACCCAAATGTGATGACTGCAACAGTGAAATACAAAGGACATAGTACAGTTGTGTACACTTACAATAAATATAGATGTTCAAGTGTATTCACTGTTGCAGTCCTGGTTTCCCTCCCGCCATCCCCCTTTATTCTTCTCTTTCCTTACAAGGGACATATTGGTATTTACTTTCTACTGGCTGGGTTCTTCCGCCAGAACCTAGCTCCTACTTGGGGGCTTCTGACGGGTAAGGGCAAGAAAAACTGATGTAATGGCGTTGGCTGCCTTACTTTATACTACTGACTCATTCAGAAAGTCCAGGCTAGCAAGTATGGCTGATGCACGGACCAAACAAACATGATATTGCACAAAAAAGAGACCAGCACCCGGAAGGCAAGAGCAAGGAAATTTTAATAGGAACCAGACCGGGGGTAGTGAGTAACTCATGGAATTTATAGAATACCGCAATGGCAACATATGGGGTGTTGAATTCACTGTAAACCACAGCCTGCATGAGATTGATTTTTTGGATGTTCACCTACAAAGGGAACCAGATAATACTTTGCGTACTACGGTTCACAGGAAATATCCCCAATACAATAGTTTATTACACACCTCCAGTCTTCACCCTAAGCACATTATCAAAAATATTCCCAAATCACAGTTCGAGAATTAAGAGAATATGTTCATCACAGGAGGACCTTGCTCATTGCCAGAATGACCTCTCCAATAGATTTTTGCAGAGCGCTTATGAAAAACACAATATAAGCTCAGCCTTACAATGGACCAAATATATATCTAGGGATAATCTTTTGACATATAAATCCAAAGTTAGCAGTTCTAACCAGGATAAACTCAGGTTGGTTACCACCTTTGGCAGAAATACTGGTCAACTCATGGATGTTATTGATCAGCACTTGAATATACTTAAAACCAATACATGGTTGGATGACTGGTTAGGGAATAGATGCCTTTTTTCCTATCGTAAGGGAAAAACTCTTGGGTCTTACTTCTCTCACTACAAAAAAAATCACATACCATGACACTTCTTTACAACAAACTACATTATCAGGGAGAAACTGGTTGGATATTACCCCTGAGGTCACTGCTCTTTTTGCCAATATATTTTTAAGACAAAAAACTTCACTAGTAAAAATACGGGACAACTGTATAATATCAATTGTTTTGCCAGTTGTGGTACGGATTGGGTTATATATCTGGCCACATGCTCATGCCAAGCTTTTTATATAGGACAAACCTCCAGACAATTTAGAATTCGTATGCCTGAACATTTAGGGGACATCAGGAATGCCAGACCCACTAATCCTTTATATAGACATTGTTTAATCCACAAAACAGCCAAATTTTCCTTCACTGTTATTGACAAAATTTCAGGAAACAGATCTTTCAAAACTGGATGGCATAATTTATTAAATAATAAAGAAAAGAGATGGATTGTGAAATTAGGTGGTCTTTTTCCACCGGGTCTAAATGACAAATTGTAACATTTCTTTTCTGATTTATGGATAACACATTTTTATATGATGTATATTATGCTTTTTACTATTTGATCAGTTGTTTTTCCAACACCTTTTTTATTATTATTGTTTATCTAATAATTTTTCCCACAGGAAGTGATGTCAGGACTGCTTTGTTGGATTCACTATAAATAACAGCATTTGCAATGCCATTATTGTTTAACCACTGATGAAAGCACTTTGCTGAAACCGGTCTGGTACCTATTAAAATTTCCTTGCTCTTGCCTTCCGGGTACTGGTCTCTTTTTTGTGCAGTTTTACACTACTGACGTCAGTCCTGAAGCAACCGCAACTGACACAGAAATACTAAGCCTCTGTTATTTGGGCAGGCCGAGGGCTACCCTGGCAGGGATAACCCAAATGTGATGACTGCAACAGTGAACACACTTGAACATCTACATTTATGGTAAGTGTACACAACTGTACTTTTTTATCTAAACAAGAATCCAGATGTCAAGGCTTGGATATTTTTGTTATACCCCATTGCCTGTACCCAGGACTGTATGACTACTTTTGATGTGGCCACATTCAACATTTTTAAAGAAAAGAAGCTAATCTGCGGGCATCAACTGCTACATACTGGCAAACTACTGTCAATGGAACAAATTAAAAATAAATTCAATCTGAATTGTAGTATGTGGCAAATACAACATCTAAGGCAATATGCTATAATTAGATTTGAGTTAATAAGTCCAGCTATTAGACAAAATGTCCCTGAATTCGTTGAGTGTCTCATTTACTTAACAAACTATACTGCCCAAGGAAAAGGTTATTTATCCAAAGTGTGTAAAATAATTAAAAGCACTAAAATATATTTTAAAGAAAATTTTGGGGATTATTGTAAAATAATTAACAGTCAAGCTCCTGATAATAATGTGAAAAGATTAATACTTGCTTCTCGTAAACATATTTTCGTGATTAACCTTCTGAACTGCCAGACAGTTAAGATGAGACTGAGATTGATGTTGCTTTAGCAAATCAAGTGGGTTATGTTCATCTTACTGAATTGACTTTTGAGAGAGATGCTTTACTCTCCATTTTCACATTATGTATGTATGTACTGGCAGTCAGAGCAGGAGATTAAGGCATTGAGCTGTTTACTGTAGTCCAGGGTCTGACTGCCTCACTCTCCTTTTATCTGCTGTGTGGTGTGACCCTGAGTAAGTCAGGTAACCAGAAGGTTCTCCTGGATTGAATCTGACAAGGTCCTTGTGGATCAGTGCTTCAACCGCTGATAAAATATTAAATAAATAAAATGTGTTTGGACTACAACTCAAACCTTTTTATAGTATGTAATGAAATATGACATGATATAGTCAATATCAAGGGAAGGCAGTAATGTACAAGCCAAATAAAAAAATACCTGATATAATTAAGGCTGACATTAACATGCTGTGTCAGAGATTGTGCCACCCTCATTCTATATGAATGGCTTATGCTTTTACTGAACTGCTGTATTTATTTATTTTTTTCCCCTTTGTCACCCTAACCTTGGAGTAGAAAAAGGTCAATAGAAAGATGAGAAGGTCACACAGTGATAATATCTAGCTACACGTCTCTGATTTTTGCATATTTGTTTTTTTACAATGCTTTTGTTTCGTATATTGTGTCTGCCTTTAACTAGTTTAATTCCATACATCGGTAACTGTCTTTGGAAGCTTCAAATGTTTTCATCTCCAATTTTTACAGGAAATATTTTTCTGTTCATTTACTTCGTTACTGTTATTCATTGGCTGATTTTGTTGTTCATTAATGGTTCATTCTTTGTTTTTATGTTTGACTTTCCTGTGGATTTCCATGGTTCACCATCTTTGGGCATCTGGATTCTTCATTCAGTGGTGGTCTTGCAGTACTTAAATTATGAAATTATACAGAGAGTAGTTTTTATGTGCTTCTTTGTAACTTTTTCAACTTCTATGAGTCTTTGGGTTGCTATATTTTATTTTAAGTTCTAACTACCCTGAAACATTATTTCATTTTTTTGACAACTGTCTACTTGTTGATGACTGCATTTATTAACTTTGTAGCTGTTTTTCAAGTTCTGGTGTACTAGATTTCTGTGATCCTATTTTATCCATCAATCTGATTCAACTGTTCGGTACTAAGCCACTTGGCAGAAAAGATCCAATGTGTTTTCCTTGACTCCATTCCTGTACTTTGGTATCTATGTAATACTACTTTGGTGTTCTTTGCTATGGAGAAACGTTTTAAAAGGTACACTAAATGTAGTCACAACATTCTACCCCAGAACACCCACAATTTGAGTGGTGTGCATGGGACTGTGGAACACTTGAATGTAGACTGTAGCATTTGCAAGACCTTTGTCCCCAGGTCTCTTATGGACTGCCATAGTAAATTGATTTTGAAATGGCTTCTTCCCCAAAAGAGCCAGCCAAACGCTGGAGACAAGACAGAGAAGCCAAGAAGAGGAAGCCAGTGAACCTGGACCATCCTCAGATCCAAAAATTTCCAGACAGGAGAGAGCCAAGTCAGCTATTGCCCTCGCAGTGGTACAGAAATCTCCTCCTGTACCTTCTGAGACCATTACCATCAGGGATAAATCTCCAGTTAAAACCTTTAGGACATTTCTCAGAAAGTAAACTCTTCCATTTTCTCTCTTTTAGGCCATCTTCAGCCACATTGCTAAAGTCTCTGAAGTCCTTGTGGAAGACTACACAGACGATTGGGACCATATGATAAGGGCATTTTTGAAGACTCAGAGTTGGGTGTCATCCCATCCCCCACTGTTTACAGGGCAGATCAGGTTTGCACCCCTTCACCCCACTTATCTCCTTCCACAGTGCCATTTTCTGCACTGGTGGTGTTCAAGCCAGCAATCTTTCCAGAGCCTTTCTGTTTGGCACTGACAGGGACAATTCCCTCAGCACTAGTTTACATGCATCCAATAGACTTCATGCTAAGACCTTCAACATCAAGTGGATCTCGGGTCCAGTTGCTTGATGCTGGCTCACTGGCACCATCCTCACTGCCAACTCACATGGAGCCATTCTGTGTGTTGGAGTCTTCAACTTTCAAGTTGGAGGCACTGATCTCCATCTTGGGGCTAACTGGGTCCTCATTGCTGGAATGAGAGGCTTTGGCAGTGCTCATTTCTACTTCAGTGGAGACTCTCTTGAATGTGTGGCTGTGTTCCTGATACTGATGGATCCCAAATCCACTCTTGAGGTTGTGGAGGAAATGATTGCCTCTCCCAGGTGATCAACAGATTGCTCCACCAGTACCTACTCCACTTACAACACCCTTCCTTCAGCCTGTTCATGACTCTCAAGTCATAGAGCAAAACAGGACACCTGAGGAAACCACAACAGTTTCACACAGTATTCAGGGAACACCAGTCAGTCACAACAGAGCATCCTTTATAAGAATACTGCATGCAAAAGCAGGTACATGGACTTCCCTTCAGACTGTCTAACATCAGACATGGACTTGAATGAGAGAGAGAGAGGACTCCCCACAATCCCATCCTGAAGACACTACATTTTATTTAGTCCTTGAATTAGTGACAGTGGGGATCTTGACTAACATACCTGTCTTCTCCGGACAAGAAAGTGCTGTTTGAAGCCTACCATTCTGCACCTTCTATCTATTGGGGGATCTGTCTAGAGGATCATCTTATTGGTTTGGTCACCAGGAGGGCAAGAACCAGACACTGCTGAAATAATCCCTTCTAAACCTGACAAAGATTCACCCACCTAAAGGTAGGCAACACTCTTCAGAGGTCTTTTGGTGGACTGTTTCCACAGCCATCTAGAGAGAGAGAAAGGGGTAACTGAGTCAACCATTGTCTATTAGTCTAACAAAGAGTTTGAGAGTAATGAATAGGATGCAGAAAGCATGCGTATGCCTTATGCACCTTTGCTCTGAAGGTGTTAAACTTTTTTTGACAGTTATAAATTGCTTCTAAAGGAATCTGGAGAAGCCATTGATACATTGCAAAAGCCACCCATGCCAGAGTCAAGGAAGCAACTGCAGACTGTGGGTCCAGTGCTCAGTATTACTAACCTATCCATGATGTTCATCATGTTTCACTGTTGCAGTCATGACTGTAGGGTTCTCCCCTGCCGGCAGACAGCCCCCGGTCGGCCAGAATCCCAAAGTCTGGGTCCGGCGTCGGCTGTTCAACCCCGCTCCCCGAAGTCAGTGCGCCAGGAGTATAAAGCTGACAGCCGACGCCATCTTCTCCAGTCTTTCTTGCCGTGCGGTGATAGCAGTTTGCAAGTTCCGGTCGATTGACTCCTGACGAATATTCCTACGTACTTCGGTCCGAAGACTTTCTTCTCCACCCAAGCTAAGTTCCCCGCTTGGGAAACTTTTTTCTTGCTCCACTCCGATGTCAGAAAAAGTTAATTGTATTTCTTGTGGGAAGCAAATACCTCATAAGGATTTTCATTCTTACTGTATTCCTTGCTTGGGCCCTGACCACGATGTAGCTAGTTGTCAGTTTTGTGCTAGATTCAATCAACGTACAATTAAGTGAAGGTACGATTTTGCTTTTCATTACTTCGGTAGACGATTTAACTACAAAATGTCGTCGGATATGCTTCCATCTACCGGAATTCACAAGCGTCGCAAGGATAAAGACAGGCCTCCGAGGTCCAAATCTGATGATAGCGCACATGTGGAGCCAGCTTCAGGTTCGGCCGTCGTCAGTGAGGTGCTTTTGCAGCCCCTGTCGTCAGCCATTTCAGAACCGACGGCCGAAATGGACTCTCATGAGGAGCCAACCAGGCCTTTAAATATTTCTGTTGCAGGACCTTCGGACAACGCTCCTTCGGATGGGTCCGGAGCCGCTGTGCAGGTACCGGTTTCCGAAGGGATTTTCAGGCCTACTCAGCTTCAAGTAAAGGCAAAGCCAAAGGCAAAGACTCCTTCTAAAACAAAGACTTCAACACAGGCCTCTTCTGAACCGGCTCCCAAGTCACAAAAACAGTTACTCAAGATGGCGGAGGATTTACTTACAATGATTAGGGTTTCTCATCCCCCTCCAGACAAAAGGCCAAGCAGGATGTTTATTATGATTCCTCTGATCAGGCTTCTGTTTCCTCAGTTTCTTTTTCTGATCAGGAATATTCTTTTCCTCCTTATGAGGATTCTGATGCGGAAGAATCCATTCCTTCAGCTTCTCCTCCTGAGGATTTTTCCTTTGGGGAAACTCTGCATGAAATGAGGGTACATTTTCACTGGGAGGGACTGGAGTATTCAGAATCCAAGAAAAGACTGAGGGATTTTCTTCTTCTTCCCCAACATAGGCCCCTGGCTATTCCTCCTGATGTTCTTCATCTCACATTGCTGCAGTCCTTACTTATGGGTAGTCCGCTGTCCTCGGTCGGCCCGAATACCAAAGTATTAGGCTGACGTCGGTCATGGGCGCTCAGCTCTGACATCAGAGCGTCAGGGTATAAAAGCGCATGACCGACGTCATATCCTCAGTCTTTTTTGCCGCATGGTCCGATGCAGAAGCAGCGTTGCAAGTGCCGTTCGGCGTTCTGAAATTTTTCGTATTCGGAGTTTCAGACCGATACCAAGTTGGACTAAGTACCCCGTTGGGGAATATTTTTGTTTTTTCTTGCCTCAGTTATTTACCGGATGTCAGAAAAAGTGAATAATTGTATTTCTTGTGGGAAACAGATACCGCATAGGGATTACCACTCGCTTTGTATTCCGTGTTTGGGACCAGAGCACGACGTAGTTGGGTGTCGGTTTTGTGCTAGGTTTAATAAGCGCACTATAAAACGAAGGTTAGATTGCGCTAGGTTAGTCTTTGGCAAGCGGTGTAATTATAATTTGCCGTCGGATCCTCCGACGCCCGCTTCCACGAAGAAGCGTAAAGACAAATCTTTAAAGCCTAGGCAGGATGATTCGTCCGTTTCGGACGCCGGTCCTTTAGAGGCTACTGTGCAGGTGGATCCGGCTGAAGTTTCTGTTGAGTCCCAGGGGGAAACTTTGATTTTACAAGATGTGGCCTCACAGGAGGCAGGTCAGGCTGAAGGGGCCTCTCAGGTTACTATTCTCTCTTCTATGCCTAAGGTGGTTAGGCCTTCTGCTACTGTTTCTAAGGCTCCTTCTAAGGGCAGGTCTGTTTTGCCTTCCTCTGGTGTCAGTTCTGGTTCTTCAGGGTCTGTACCTAAAAGCACATGCTTAAAATGGCAGAAGATTTGATTACTTTAATTAGAGGTTCTATGCCCCCTCCTGATAAGAGGCCCAGGGTAGAGCCAGAGTTGGAAAGTTTGGAGCAGGCCTCAGATGATTCAGAGTCTTCTGCTGAAGACATTCAAGATTTTCCTCCTTATTCTGATTCTGATGCAGAGGATTCCACTCCTTCTGCTTCTCCTCCAGAGGATTTTTCTTTTTCAGAAACCCTACACTCTATGAGGGAGCATTTTAAGTGGGAAGGACAGGATTTTTCAGATTCAAGGAAGAGGCTCAGGGAGTTCTTGTTTTTACCACAGCACAGACCCTTGGCTATACCTCCTGTTTTGGATGTTGTTCAGGATGTTTTTTCGGAGGCTTCATTTAATCCAGATTCTTTGCCTCCTGCACCAGTTAAACCGGACAGGTATTATAGGGTACCTGAGGCTCATAAATATCTGTATAAGAGTCCTAGGGTGGACCCAGAAACTGTTAGTCAGGGGCCTAAGGGTGTTAGAGCCTCTGTTGTAAAGAATCCAGTCCCTCTAGATAAGGAAGCTAGAGCTTTGGACAGATGGGGTAAGAAGGTGTATACCTCTTCTACTTTAGCAATGAGGGCTTTAAATTGCCAGTTTCATATGTTGAAGTATCAGAATTTCCTCCTTTCGCAGCTAAAATCTAAAGTGGATGCTTTGGCAGAGGGCATAGAGTGTAAAGAATTGCAAGATTTGGTGCATGTATCTGAACAGGTGGGGAAGCATTCTTTGCAGTGTGGTTTTGATGCTTTACAGGCTTCTTCTAGAGTGGCTGCCACTGGTTCAGTTCTTCGTAGGCACGCCTGGCTTAAGGATCAGAATTTATCTGAACATGTTAAATCTAGAATTCTGGATGCCCCTTTACAGTCGGACGTGTTGTTTGGTTCCCCTGTGGAGTCTGTTTTGAAAAAAATGGAAGACAAGGCTAAGTCTATGCAGACTGTTAAAGATTTTTTGCAGGTACAACCTCCAAAGTTTAGTAGAAATTGGCCTACTAAGGGGTGGACGTACCCTTCTTCTGATTCTCAGTCTAGGGGTAGATCTAGACGTGGTAGGGGCAGAGCTCAGAGTACCTTCAGGTCCAGAACATGGAGTTCGCCTGTTCAATCTGCTGGTGAGGGTAGGGGCCAGTCCTTTCGTAAACAGGCCCAATGACCTGCATTTTCAGCTGCCAGATTTTTCTTGCCTGGCAGCTCCTTTGGGAGGAAAACTAGCTCTCTTCAAGCAAAACTGGCTTTTAATCACCCAGGACAAATGGGTATTGGACATTATAAACCAAGGCTACAAGTTCTATTTCCATACATTGCCTCCTTTCAAAGGCATGCCAGACGTTCCTCCTCGGCAAAGGATAGAGGCTCACAAACAGATTTCATTACTTCTTCAAATGGGAGCTATACAGCCAGTCCCTCTGTCAGAAGTGGGTCTAGGATTTTATTCTCGCCTGTTTCTAGTACCAAAGAAAGGGAACACGTGGAGACCGATTTTGGATTTATCTCTCCTCAACACTTATTTGGACATTCCAAAGTTCAAAATGTTGACGTTACAACAGCTTTTACCTTTACTGGGAAAAGATAACTGGATGGTAACTCTGGATCTAAAAGAGGCTTATCTTCATGTTCCTATCAGGCCCAGTTGCAGGAGGTACCTGCGTTTTCGGGCTGGAAATTTACATTATCAGTTCTCTGCATTGCCCTTTGGCTTATCTACTGCGCCCAGAGTGTTCACAAAGGTTCTGGCTCCAGTGATAGCCTTTTTCAGGTTGAGAGGAATACAGATTTATCCTTATTTGGACGATTGCCTGATTATTGCACAAGACAAGGACAAGTTTCTTCAGCATCTACAGTATGTGATGGTAGTGTTAAGATGCCTAGGGTATTCTGTGAACGAAACAAAGTCCAGTCTAGTACCCTACTCAGTAAGGCGAAAACGTTTTTGAATAAAGCAACGTTAAGGCGATTTTCTTGGATTTAACAGTTTAACTGGTTGTTACTATTACATTTTTGGCGTGTTTGTGCAAGGTCTTCGTGGTTTTGTTCTATCCTTCACCAGTTTGTGCGTTTTTTGCTGCAACTACCAGTCTAGTACCCTCTCAGGACATGTGCTTTCTGGGTGTGAGACTGAATACAGCTTCCCAGATGGCCTTTTTGACCCCGGACAAACAACGAAGCCTTTCTCTTTATTTCCATCAAATGTCTCTACAGTCCAGGCTGACTGCAAGGACAGTCCTTCAAGCCTTGGGGTTCATGGCATCTTGTATTCTGGTGCTTCCCAATGCCAAACTGCATATGAGGAAGCTTCAATGGTATCTCAAAAACGTATGGACACAACACTGCCAAGATCTGGACACTGTCATTCAGATAATACCTTGCATTCAGAAGGAATTTTTGTGGTGGGCTCAGGAATGTCACCTAAACAAGGGACTCTCTGTGACCCGACCCGAGGCGAGTCAGATTCTAACGACAGATGCCTCGGACAAGGCTTGGGGAGCACACCTCAATGGAAAATGGGTGCAAGACACGTGGCCTGTCAGACTTCAACATTTGCATATCAACTTGAAGGAGATGTTAGCAGTCCAATTTGCATTGATGGCTTTCAAGAATTTACTTCACCCAGGGCAGGTGTTGATTCAAACAGACAACACTACTGTCATGTGGTACATCAACAAGCAAGGGGAACTCATTCGTACCTCTTTGCAGGCAAGCGATGATTTTGTGGGAGACTGCTCTCAGTTTACACCTCAATCTTCAGGCAAGGTTTCTACCAGGAGCACAGAACTCCTTAGCAGATGTATTGAGCAGACAAATAGTGGATCCTCACGAGTGGAAATTGGATCCTCATGTATTTCAAAAGTTGACAGTGTCCTGGGAACTCCAGACATAGATCTGTTCGCTTCTCCACTAAATTACCAGTTGCCAAAGTTTTGCACAAAAGGTTTCATCCCACAGCTTGGAAAGTGGACGCTCTGTCATTCAGTTGGAACAATCTTCATGTATATGCCTTTCCACCTCTGCCTCTTCTACCCAAGGTACTCTTGAAGGCCAGACAAGACAAGCCATCCATGATTCTAATAGCGCGGATTGGCCTCGACAACACTGGTACCCACTACTGAGGAGTTTGGCACGAGCCTCCATGGCCTCTGCCTTTGATTCCGCACCTTTTGTCTCAGGAGGGCAATCACTTTCTCAATGTCAGAATTCAGTCTCTGCATCTAACAGCCTGGCATATTCTGTTTTAGACTCTGGAGGTTCTCGGCTTCCACAACAAGTTTTGAATGTTATTTTGGAGGCCAGGAGGCCTAGTACAAGGAAAGTTTACGCTGATAAATGGAGGAGATTTTTATTTGGAGCAAAGGGAAGGACTTTGATGTTTCCAAGCCTAATTTAAGTGCTTCTCTACAATATCTTACTGAGTTATTGGACAAGGGTTTGTCCTTCTCTTCCATAAAGGTTCATGCTGCAGCCATTTCGGCTCATTATGACTGTGTCCCTCCTTTATTCTCTCATCCTTTGTTTAAGCAATTTCTCAGAGGGGCAAAGAACATAAGACCCCCACGTAGAGCTCCTACTCCTGCTTGGGATCTCAATTTTGTGTTGGAAAAGCTTACTCTACAACCTTTTGAGCCTGCAGCTACTGCCGAGTTAAAGTATTTGTCATGGAAGACTGCTTTTTTGTTGGCCATTACTTCTGCAAGAAGGGTTTCTGAATTACAGGCCCTTATGGCAGTGGAGCCTTTCTTGATTTTCCATAAGGATAGGGTATCTTTGCGTACTAATCCTTCCTTTATGCCTAAAGTGGTTTCTAGTGTGGCCTTAAACCAAACTATTAATTTGCCTACCTTTTATGCAAACCCCCAAAATAAAGGGGAGAAGATTTTGCATACTTTGGATATTCACAGGCAGTTGCGTTATTATTTGAGCAGAACCAAGGAGTTCAGACAGTCTCAGCAGTTGTTTGTTTCTTTTGCTTTGGGTTCTCAGGGAAAACCTGTTTCAAAACAAACTATTTCTAAATGGATTGGGTTTTGTATTTCTTTCTGTTATTCCCATCATGGTAAGGAGATTCCGCTGGAATCAGATCTCATTCCACTAGAGCTACTGCCACTTCTACTGCCTTTCTAAGGGGGGTGGCTACAAAGGATATTTTGGAAGCAGCTACCTGGAGTTCAGTACATACTTTTTCTAAACATTACCACCTTCCTCTTTATTCTAAGTCTAGGGCTGGATTTGCCTCTGCAATATTACAGGGCATTTTAGCAGCCCCTAATGCTTTATGATTTTGCCATCCTCCCTTCCCGTTGCTTTGGGATTCTACCCATAAGTAAGGACTGCAGCAATGTGAGATGAAGAACATAGTACAGTTTTGTACCTACCATAAATGTAGATGTTCAAGATCCACATTGCTGCAGTCCAATTTACCCTCCCTCCTTCCCCACTGTAGCTTAGCATGGTTATATGGTTTGGCTGATGGTTGTTGTTGGGCATATTTTTTGGGAGGTACTCTGTTTTTGGCTGTGGTCTTTCTTTTTAGGGCCTTCTGACATCTGGGGCAAGAAAAGACTGAGGATATGACGTCGGTCATGCGCTTTTATACCCTGACGCTCTGATGTCAGAGCTGAGCGCCCATGACCGACGTCAGCCTAATACTTTGGTATTCGGGCCGACCGAGGACAGCGGACTACCCATAAGTAAGGACTGCAGCAATGTGGATCTTCGAACATCTACATTTATGGTAGGTACAAAACTGTACTTTTTGGATATTGTGGATGATGCCTTTTCGGAGGCTAATTTAACCCCTGATTCTTTTCCTCCTGCTCCTGTTAAGCCTGATAGGTACTACAGAGTTCCTGATTCCCATCAGTTTTTATTCAAGAATCCTACTGCTGACCCTGAAACCATTTCTCAGGGTCCTAAGGGTGTTAAGGCCACTACTGCCAAAAATCCTATTCCTACTGAAAAGGATTCTCGAGCCTTGGAAAGATGGGGCAAAAAGGTGTACACTTCTGCTACTTTGTCCATTAAGGCTTTAAACTGTCAGTTTCATATGATTAAATATCAGCAATTTCTCTTGTCTGTCTTAAAACAGAAATTTACTTCCATTTCTGCCTGTGCAGAGGATAAGGAATTACATGATTTATTGCATACCACTGAACAAGTTGGGAAGCATGTTTTACACTGTGGATTTGATGCCTTGGAAGCTTCTAGTAGGGCTGCGGAATCTGACACAGTCATTAGAAGACATGCATGGCTAAAGGAGCAAAATTTACCTGAACAAGTAAAGGCTAAATTATTGGATGCTCCTGTTCAGCATAATGTTTTGTTTGGATCTAAAGCTGAAGAGGTGATTAAAAAGATGGAGGATAAGGCGAAATCCATGCAAACAGTTAAAGATTTCTTACTAGTACAGCCTCCTAGATTTAGCAGGAATTGACCATCAAAAAAATGGTCCTTTCCCTCTTCAGACAGGCCTCAAAGGGGTAGATATAGACGCTCCAGAGGGAGGCCTCAAACATAAGCTGCTTACAAACCAAGGCAATGGACTGCTTCTACCCCTAGGGGAGGAGAGGACAGGCCACAGTCTCAAAGGAAACGACTCCCTCAGTTGGGCTACAGGAACGTCTTGCCTGGAAGCCCCTCTCGGAGGAAAACTCTCTTTTTTACCAAAATTGGACTCAAATAACCCAGGACAAATGGGTTTTGGATGTGATTTCAAGAGATTACAAATTCCATTTTCATACTTTGCCAAGGCCAAGCGGATGACCAGACCTTCCAAAACATCAATGGATGGAGGCCTTAAACCAGGTGGAGGCTCTTTTGGCTATGAATGCCATAGAACTGGTACCTCTTTCAGAGATGGGAAAAGGGTTTTATTCAAAGTTCTTTCTAGTCCCAAGAAAGCAAAATTCATGGAGACCCATTCTGGATCTGTCGGTCTTGAACACCTTTCTAGAGATTCCAAAATTCAAGATGCTTACTCTACAGCAGCTACTTCCAATGCTGTCCAAGGATGCATGGATGGTGACTTTAGATTTAAAGGAGGCATATTTACACATTCCCATCAGGCAGGATCACAGAAAATACCTCAGGTTCAAGGCCCTTTCAGTTCTCTGCGCTGCCCTTTGGATAGTCTACTGCGCCCAGGTTCTTTACCAAATGCCTGGCTCCAGTAGTAGCTTACTGCAGACTCAAGGAAATTCAAATTTACCCTTATCTGGATGATTGTCTAATTCAGGCAGACAGCAAGGATGTCTTACTCCAGCATCTGGACTTCGTACAAAACCTCCTAAAATTCCTGGGATTCTCTGTAAACATAAAAAAGTCAAATTTGACACCTTCACAACAGATATCTTTTCTGGGTGCTCTTCTAAACACTGCAACCCAGATGGCATTTCTGACATCCGAAAAACAATTACAGCTGGCAGCAACTTTCAAAGCCTTGGCAACTCTAACCCATCTATCTGCAAGGAAATTCCTGCAGGCTTTGGGCTACATGACCTCCTGCATCCTTCTCGTGCCATATGCAAGAATACACATGAGGAAAATACAGTGGTACCTAAAAAGTGTATGGTCTCAGCATTGCCACAGTTTGGACATACTGATTCCCGTCCTTCCTTGCCTTCAAAAGGAATTTCTTTGGTGGTCCAGGGCATGTGCTCTAAACAAAGGGGAAGTCCTTCCATCTACCTCCTGCCTCTCAGATTCTAACCACGGACGCCTCGGATTATGCTTGGGGAGCCCATTTTCAGGGCAGTTGTCTGCAGGGCCTTTGGACAAAGATGCAGATGCACCTGCATATCAACTTAAAGGAAATGTTAGCCATTCAGAAAGCTCTATTGGCCTTCAGGAATCTCATGCAACCAGGACAACTACTAATACGGACAGACAACACCACAGTTATGTGGTACATAAACAAGCAAGGGGGATCTCATTCCTACCCCCTTTGCAGATTAGCCATGGTTTTATGGAACACAGCACTAGCTTGCAATCTGGATCTTCAAGCTCAGTTTCTACCAGGGAAACAAAACTTACTGGCAGACAGTTTGAGCAGAAACCTTTCGGATCCACATGAGTGGATGCCGGACACCAAAATATTCAGGATGATAACAGCAGTATGGGGATGTCCTCACATAGATCTCTCTGCATCCCATCTAAGTCATCAGCTACAGAATTTTTGCACCAGGACTTTCCACAGAGAAGCTTGGAAAGTGAATGCCCTGTCATTCAGTTGGAGGAACCTCTCGGGATATGCCTTTCCACCTCTACCTCTTCTTCCATGAGTTTTATTGAAGATAAAACAGGACAAATCCAAGATGATAATCTTGTTGGCTCCGAATTGGCCTCGGCAGTTTTGGTATCCAACTGTAAAAAACCTATGCCTGGAGCCCCCTTGGATTTTACCTCAGTTTCCGAACCTTCTGTCCCAGCATCAGGGTCGGGTTCTACACTCTCATGTCAGAACTCTCAGCTTGGCGGCCTGGTTAATCCAGGACCTTTGATTTCTTCTTTCCTACCCAAGCAGGTTATGGATGTAATTTTAGAAGCCAGACGTCCTAGCACTAGAAAATCTTATGCAGGAAAATGGAAAAGATTTTGTTCCTGGATGCAGGCTCAGGATTCTGATCCTCTTCTTCCTAACATTACTTTAATTTTACTTTACTTGACAGATCTCTTACATAAGGGTCTCTCTTTCTCTTCCATTAAGATCCATGCCTCTGCTATTTCTGCTCATTATAATACAGAGCTTCCCATCTTTTCCCACCAGCTCATGAGACAGTTCCTTAGAGGAGCTAAGAACTTAAGAACTCCTAGATCTCCTCCCATTCCTGCTTGGGATCTCAACTATGTTTTGGAAAAACTAACCTTGCCTCCTTTTGAGCCTGCCGCTTCTTCTGACATCAAGTTTTTATCTTGGAAGACAGCTAACCTGTTAGCTCTAACCTCTGCCCGGAGAGTTTCAGAGTTACAAGCCCTTATGGCGGTGGAACCTTATATTATTTTTCATCAAGACAGGGTATCTTTGAAGACTAATCCGACCTTCATGCCCAAGGTGGTCTCCAAAGTGGCTTTAAATCAAACTATCCACTTGCCAACCTTTTTCCCCACTCCTCAAAATAAAGGGGAAAGGATCTTACATTCCTTGGATGTACATAGACAGCTACGTTTCTACCTCAACAGAACCAAGGACATCAGAAAATCAGAACAATTGTTTGTTTCTTATGCTTTAAGTTCCCAAGGTAAAGCCATTTCTAAACAGACCATTTCTAAATGGATTGCTCATGGAATCAGATTTTGTTATTCACACCATGGAAAGCAAATCCCAGGGAGCATTCGGACTCATTCCACCAGAGCTGCTGCCACTTTGCGGCCTTCCTCAGTGGAGTTCCTACCAAGGACATTTTGGAAGCTGCAACTTGGAGTTCAGTGCATACTTTCTCTAAGCACTACAATTTACCTCTCTACTCTAAGTCTAGGGCAGGCTTTGCCTCTGCAGTCTTGCAGGGCCTTTTAGCCGCCCCTTCTTCTTTATGACCACCTCCCTTTCTTTCAGCTTTGGGATTCTACCCTACAGTCATGACTGCAACAGTGAAACACGATGAACATAGTACAGTTGTGTACACCTACCATAAATGTAGATGTTCGAGTGTCTTCACTGTTGCAGTCTGGGTTTCCCTCCCTCCTGTCCCCTCTTATTTTTACTTTTGAGTGGTTCCTTTTTTTTTCACCATTCTTCTGAGGTGTATTTGCAAAGGTTATGGGACCATTTTCATTTTGGAACTCCTGACATCTGGGGCAAGAAAAACTGGAGAAGATGGCGTCGGCTGTCAGCTTTATACTCCTGGCGCACTGACGTCAGGGAGCAGGGTTGAACAGCCGACGCCGGACCCCGACTTTGGGATTCTGGCCGACCGGGGTTCTGCCTGCCGGCAGGGGAGAACCCTACAGTCATGACTGCAACAGTGAAGACACTCGAACATCTACATTTATGGTAGGTGTACACAACTGTACTTTTCTGCTCCATAATGCAGCCAGTGGAGCTGCCAGAACAGCAATCACAATCAGTACTCTTAGGCTTCACTCCTGGCTTCTCCTTTCCAAATTTGTGGAAACTTTAAGGCATTTGTCACCAGTGCCCCTTTGATGGTTCCACATTGTTTGGACCTTTGGTGAAATAAAGGTTAATAAGGTGTGAATAAGAAGGGAGACACTGTCTGCCATAGATGTCTTTCAGAAATTAAAAAGATTCCATATTGCTTTGGTTCAGGAGACCCCAGTGTCAGACCTTTGATTCCTCCTCAGACAGTGGTAGCTGCAGCATAATCTGTCCCTTCAGTGGTCACTGACCACATTGTCACAGGATTCCACAAAAGTAGGGATTTCAGTATCCCTTTTCCAGCAAACAAGCCTAATGTCCCTGAAGGCTTACCCAGCTGTCCACTTTTGGAGGTACATGGGGGGGGGGGGTTGCTTATCTCTCCATTCGGCTTAGTGGATGGGCATTGCAAGGTAAATAGGTGAGAACGGATAATATCCAGAGACATTTTCCCTTCCCACATATCAACTTCAACCACTTCCAGGTGTCCCACTCCAAGAATTCAAAGCAGCAAACAGAGTTCTTCATCCTTCTGCAGAAAGAGCCAACCACTAGGTCCCACCAGACCAGATAAGATCAGGAGACTATTTTAGCTTCTTTTTAGTACCAGAATAAAACAAAGGCTCAGGCCAGTACTGGACTTCAGTTGCCTAGACATCTGTGTCAAAATGCTCCCTTTCAAAGTGTTCATGATGAAAACAATTTTGCCTTGTCTAAAGGCAAATGACTGGATGTGCTGCATAGACCTTCAAGATGCTTACCTCCAGGTAAAGATTGTACAGGTGCCAGTCAGTACCAATTCAGAGCCTTCCCCTTGGGTCTCAGTACAGCCCAATCTCTTGTTCACCAAGTGCATGGCAGCAGTTGTAGCTCATCTGACTCACAAGGATCCATGTAATCTTGTATTGTGATGATTGGCTTTTTGATGCAACACACAGAGAGACCCCTCAGGCAGCCAGAGATTAAGTTTTACAGAGCTACTTATCGTTATGTATCTCTGTAAATCACAAAAATTCATGTGTTCAACCTATGTAGCAGATTGCATTCATCAGTTATCTGGATACAGCAACATGTACAGTAAGTCTTGTACCATTCAAACCAGAGTCTAGGCACTCCTGCTAAAACAGTCACTACGCGTATCATTGGTTCGAAGGCCCAATTCTACTTTGATAATCATGCTCACCCGCTCTCAATTCCATATGAAAAACCTTCAGTGGATGCTCTCCTCATAGTAGACCTAGTTGGCTGATCACTAAGCTGTGCCAGTTAGCATAACTTAGATCTACAAGGCTCAGTTAAGATGGTGGTTGACAACAGCAGCCATTCACATGGGTCACCCTTTTGTAATACATACCACACCATCTACAGCTGTGACTGCAGACATAGAGCATTTTTAGGGGAGGATCATCCAGGGAGTTTAGAAACAGATGGACAAGAGTCCAGTCTACATACCAATATCATGGAGATGAGGGTGGTTTTCATTGCAGGAATTCAGAACCTCTTTCCCACCAAAGTGATAAATATTCATTAGGACAGTATGTTACATCAACAAGCAAGGAGTAGCCAAGTCCTCTACCCCCTTTGTATAGAGGCTGTATGAGTCTGGCAGTGGACAATAGGTTTGCATCACTTTCTAACTGCAATGTATATTCTAGTTGAAAGTTAGCTGTCTAGCAAACAGGCCTACCCTCATGTCTCACGAGTGGTCCATCAATCCATCAGTGACAAAGCAAATATTCAGCCCCTAGGGTCAGTCTTGCTGCAGTTTATTCATGCCCCCTTCCAACATCAAATGCAGCAGCTACTTTACCCTGATACACCTTCTGAGGTCGGTCACCAAGGGAGGCTGTGCCAGTGATCCCCTGGGAGATTTTGTGCCTTCCTCCAATTCCCTTCATTTCCAAGTTTCTACAAAAAGCTTCAACATGCAAATCTACAGTACTTCTTATTGCCCCACGTTAACCCAGAGCAAATCTGTTTTCCCCTGCTTAGACCTCATTTGAAGAAACTTGTCATGTCTTGTAGATGCTGTAGTGAATCTTCTGTCTCTCCCGGACCCTCAGGACATCAGGTTAAATGCATAGTGTCTCCAATTCCAATAATGGCCAAAGATTCTTCCCTTTCTCAACAGGTGGTACACAGTTTGCCTGCCTCTCTAAAGAAATATGGCAGTGAAGTGTACAAGAGTAAATGGAAATGAGTCACAACCGGGGCCATGGAACAAGGTGTAGACCCCTTTTCTACCTACATTTTAGTAGTTTTACAGTTTCTTTCAACTCTTTATGAAGCATCTTCTAGATATTAATTTATTAAAGTACATTTAGCATCCATATCAGATTTCCATTATGGAGTCCAAAACTGTTGCCGGACTTTGCAATGCCTTTCTTAGAGGTTTATTTCTTTGCCCTCCAATCAAAGATGCTACCCCTCCAAGGGATCTTAATTTTGTATTGGAAGCTCAAACAAAACCTCCTTTCAAGCCAGCTTCTTCTGCT
The DNA here is from genome assembly GCF_019279795.1 of Protopterus annectens. Taxonomy (NCBI): domain Eukaryota; kingdom Metazoa; phylum Chordata; order Ceratodontiformes; family Protopteridae; genus Protopterus; species Protopterus annectens. The sequence goes on from NC_056737.1 coordinate 520,212,599, forward strand.
GAGCTTAAGTTTTTATCATGGAAAATTTTAGTTTCATAACTTTGTGTCTTCTTTCATTCCACCCTGCTTAATAGTTCATAAATATAAGGACCACCTGAGAACTATCCTCATCTTATCGTAGTATTCTTCCCTAATATTCCATCAAGGGAATATTTGTTACATACCCTGGATGTTCGTAGGCAGCTCAGATTTTATTTCAACAAAGCAGTCATTCAGGAAGAATATGCGATTATTCATTACCTTTGTCCCAAACAAGATGGGCAAGAAAATATCTAAGCAAACATCAAAATGACTATTTTATTGCTTCCCCTTTGTTTATTCTTCCAGAAACAAGACCCAACCTGCTAAACCAAGAGGTCATTCTACATGATTTTTTTGCAGATTTTTCTGTATTCTTCTAAAAATCTACAGTAGACAAAATCAGTTCTGCAGTGACATGGTCTGCTTTGCACACCTTTGCCAAGCATTGTACATTGGATGCCATATCCAGATCTAGAGCTTCCTTTGGAGCTTCAGTTCTGAAAGGCATCCTGTCATGATTCCTTCTGAGAGAATAGGTAGCTTGGGATTCTGTCCCAAAAGTCAGATTTGGATAGATGGAGGAAATAGCCTACGGGAGTTATGTGCTTATCATAACACTGGATCCTTTTCATCCTAGTCCAACTGATATGACATCCCTCTCTCCTACCCCCTTCCAAATTTTCTTCTCAAGGAACTGCAGACTGGCTTGTCCGTCATTCTTCTTGGCTTCTACTTCATTCCATCAATTCTTCTGGCCGACAAACTTGATCTGAGATTATCAAGGATACAAGGGAATTATGAGAAGAAAATCTGAAAGACCCCGAAACTAGGAACATTGGATGATGGCTGGATTGTATCCAACAAGCAGTTCGGTACCCAACAATCATATAGGACAGAACAAGATAAAATGGATCTAGCGTTATGGTAAGTAGGTAACTTCCTTGTCCTTCATATGGACCAGACTTTCTTTGATGAGTTGGTCCTTTCAGTACTTAGACATTGATGTGGATCTTCTTTGAAGATGTTTTGATTTGTCAGTTGGTAGAATAATTAGTTAAAAAAATAAGTAAATAATTGCTTGTTCTGCTTTTTGACAGATGCTTTGGGCTGCTTTTCATTACATTCCACCAACATTATTGGTAGTCTAGCTGGTCCACATTCGTTGAACTATGTGCTCATTTTTGTGCTTCAGCCATTTGTTTTATGGCGACATTGGGTAGGTTGTATTCCTATTTCTATGACTCCAGAAATATTACTGAGTGATTTACCAAGTGTTAGCTTGGTAGTATTCTATATTACTACTATGGAGCTTGTTTTATACTTTTATTTGTCATTTGTTAGTACTGGTTTATATTTTGCCTTCTAAGTGCTTTATAGTACTACATTAGTGGGTCTGTTTTACTGCTGTTTAAATTATTGCCTACAGTTTTGGTATTTTTTTCAGAAGGACTTGTTTGCTTCATATGTTACTGCTATTTTACTTTTTAGGATTTGTTTTGGAGTTTTATTAAGTTGTAGGTGGGGCTTGGCATTTAATGTTCCACATTTGACATTTTGCTGTGCTATAGTTTTACCATTCCTATGTTGCCACTATTTATCAGTAGTGTGTTTTTACTTTTATATTTTCTTGTTGTTTGATTGTGTTCTTGTTTTTTGTTAATATTTGTGTTATTTTTTAGCTTTATTTCTTATTCGTTTTTTTTTTTTGTTTACATTTCTCCCTTTTTCTTAACTCCCCTCTTTAGGCCTATATATTTTTTTTGGTTATGTATGCACATTTTGCATAAGGGTGGATGCAGTGTGGGTGCTAAGACGTCTTATTTCCCACCCTGTGGTAAAGCAGCTCATTGAGGTTCATCCTTCCTGTCTTTAAACCTGTGCTGTGGTTTCTATTCAGCATTCTTGGATAGGTAATCAGAAGCTCTTTTCTTTTTGTCTCTTAACTGGATGTTGTGTACTAATTAAAGGTCCATCCATAGTAATCTAGAGATCATCTTAAACTTATTGCTTGATTTTTTTTCTCTTACATTTATAACAGAGACATGGGAACTTTGCCCCCCCCTTAAAGTACCATGCTCATTGTTGTCTTTGGCATTCACTGCCATATGAAGATTGGTATGCATAGCTATCTGCTTTAAGACTAAGCTTCAGACAGACTAGATTGCCATTGGAATACTGAATCTTTTGCATATATCTTCTGTACAGGAACAAATTGTAGGTTTATATTAATCTGCAATTCACCCAGTTGTTTGGGAATTTTCCTGCATGAGTTAACTAACTTTCTTGTTGACTCTTTTTTGTGCTACTAAAACCCTTGTTTTTGGATGACTATAGAATATATATTGGTCAGCAAGGTATTCCCTCTAACTAGAGGAGTCCTATGTATTATGAAGAGAGTGGGGTTTGTTCATGTAATTACCTCAGCACGTTATCATTTAGGGGTGTAAACATGAACATGGTGTCCAGCATCACTATGGATCTGTCCTATATTAGTCTTCTGATTATGAGTTAGTGGAGTAGTGCAATTTTTCTAAATATTTTTTTTTGCTTTCATTTACATTCTGTTCTTTCCGAGCAGGTCTGGAAGAGATGTTCTGATCATTAACTGCAGTATGTCACTGACCTTCACTTTAGATTTGCTTGCTCAAGCTCATGTACATCTCCCTAATTGTATACTCTCTATGAACTGATATTGAGCTCCATACCCTGTAGAAGAGGGGTAGAATTTGGAAGGTCATTATGTATCTTTGGAGTGGTAATTTGAACTGCATGCACATTATGCTCGTTACCAGTCAGAGATCTCTTGTAAGAAGGCATATTTTCTATCTGGAGAGATCTCTGCAGTGGCTAAATGACTGGCCATGTTTGTAGGTGGTAGATACCTGCAGGCTGGAGTAATTTCCTTCTAGGTTGGGTATTGGCAGCTTGGATGCATTAGGACCAATTATCTGTCAGATTTTAGTACCTTAAATTTTCCATTTCTTTTAAAGAAGACTTAAGCTAGTCATGTTCTCAGGAATCCATTCCTGAACACTAATAATGTTAATAATTACCAGTTAATCTTGAGCCTTTCATTTTTAGGTAATGTTAAACAAATTCTTTATAGAGACCTCAGATAGTTTATCTGTCAGTTGGGCTCATGGTTCCTTATCAGTCTTTTTTTTTTTACTCACTATAGTATTGAGACTACCCCTATTAGAGTAGTTTATAATTTCTCTATAGCCAAAGATCAACATTTTTATTTTGTACTGGTCCTGTTTGATCTCTTTGCAGCTTGTGAGTCATTCTGTCTTGATTAAATGTTTGCTTTCATACAGTGATCTGTCCTGTCTCATCCCCATATTGCTGTCTGTGAACACAACCAGACTGCTTTTCAGGGGTTATTACCTCTAACTTCTTCCCCACCACCACAGGGTACAGTTCAATTCAGGTTTGTTTTGATATTTCTCTTCCAAGTACCAAAACAAGTAAAAGAAGAAACGTGCAACATAATAAATTAATAAGATACATTGAATAAAATAAGCCTGTCAAAGGTTAAAAACAGAACAAATGTTGAATGGACTATTTGGATATTTCAGCATTTCAGTGTGAGTTACAAATAAAAGAGCATTTGGGAAAAATAAGAGTAAGTGAAAAACTTAATCAAATCAATCCATCCATAGCCTTGTTTTGTCTCATTTTTGCACATGGGGTTGGGACCAATCAAAGGGACAGTCATCTAAAGCCAATGTTCACACTGCCAGGTAACTAGCCCTGCTGCAAATGTTCTTCCATACCACACACGCACCTATGTCCAGTCCACCAACTGCATGTCTTTGGAGTGTGGAAGATAACCGGAGCACCTGGAACACAACCCATGTGAACACAGAAAGAACTCCACAGAGAAAACACCCCAGCCAAGAGTCAAACCAAGAACTTCTTGCTATGAGATGAGAACAAAACCTGTTGTGTCACTGACAAATGTTAGTTCAAAAAGATATGTTTTTAGAGACCTTTTTCAAACCTGAAGTGCCTCTTCCTCATGCAATATGCAACCACTGTGAGAGAAGGTTTCAGAGGTATAGATCCCAGATTACAGTAGTTTCCAGATAGGCCCTTTAAACTTCGATAACTGTCAGCAAGGAGGAGTGTAGACGCCTTACTGGGAAATGTGGAACTAACCATGGTCATACAGGCCTAAGTAAACTAGTAGCAAGACTTGAAAGATCATACATGATTGAGCAGGCAGCCAGTGAAGATTCCACAGAACAGGAGTAATGTGAAGGTAATGAGAAGTACCCAAGTCCACTTCTGTTCAGTGTTCATGCTTCCCCTTTTAGGTCTGATTAGAAAAAGATTATCCTCTCATTGCTATCCTGCTGATACTTCTTTCTGCCTCTACTTTCCTCATGTTCAGATGATGATGAATATGCATTCCTATGCTGTCAGTTTGGGTACCATTCATAATTGGCTCAGGATTAATCATCTGAAACTAAATATGAAAGAGACCATGGCTGTGTGCGGTGCTAAAAAAAAAAAAATAACTTGTTTAGTGTTGGCACTTTTGTCATTTATTTATCATGGCAGTTGAAGTTTGTTTTAAAGGCACCTAGGCTTGTCCTTAGTAACCGGCTGCCACTTTTTGACTAGATGAAGTCATTTTGTTTTCAGCTGAAGAACATTGTGCAACTTAAGCATCTTTAATGACCCCAGGATCTTTTGACTAAATTTTTCACTTGGTGTCTGCTTCTGTTAACTGTGTATAATCTTTACCATGGGTTTCCTGTCACTAAGATTAATTAGTTGCAGCTGGTATAAAACTCCACAGCTAGGTTACTTACTGTCACTCTTGTTGCACATTACTCCCATTCTTTGGGTGTTGTACTGGCTTTCCATCCAAGTTTGTTTATAAAATTGTAGATATTTCTATGCCTGCATGATTTGAAGATTTCTTCTCTGAAGGAATTAGTGAACTTCGAGGCTGTTCACTATGCCACCTTAATGCTCCCAGTGGTTAAAAAAAAATTTCATGATTTGTGACTCGCTATAACCTTTGTATCTATACTGTTTAGAGAGTAAAATCTTATGCACACCCCTGGTGCATATTTTCAACATAATTTCATTGTTTGACAAAAATACAACTGAACTGATTACCAGCCCATAGCTAAGATTGACCAAAGCAAAAATGCTAGGAAAAATAGTTTACAGACAAATATTTATATTTGAAAATATGACATTGTCTCAAGTAGACATTATGGATTCAGATCTCAATATATTACTTTAACAGCGGTTTACTACTTTACATTAAAAAGAGCCAACTGATGCTGCTTTCATAAACCTGAAATTAATGTTTGAAGTAGTCAGTCTTAATATTTTACCACAAATACGTCATCTCTGTGGGTCTGCAACTGCATTGCCATGTACCAGTGTGGCAGAAGCTGTACAGTCTGCTCATAGCATACGTACAAACTAACAGTACTACCCTAAACATTGGCATCCCACAGAGCTCTGTTCTAAGCTCACTGCTGTTTTTTTGTATGTTTGTTTGTTAATGATCTTCCATGGGATTTACTTGGCATAAACTGATTGATGTTCATCGTGCATACAGCTGCAGTTATAACAGATGGGTTCTCCTGCCATCAGGCGGGTCCTCGGTCGGCCGAATTCCAAAGTCTAGGTCCACCGTCAGTTGTCGTTGCTTCTTCCCTGACGTCAGTGCGACAGGAGTATAAAAGAACCAGCCGACGCCATTTTCTTCAGTCTTTTTTTGCCGCGCGGTGCCCGAAGCAGAAGCAGTTCGCAAGTGCCGGTCGGCCAGCTCCTGAGATTACAAAAAATTTTGGAACCGAAGTCTTCTTAAAAGCTAAGTACCCCGTTGGGGAAACTTTTTCTTGCCTCAGACTGATGTCAGACAAAGTTAATAATTGTTTTTCTTGTGGGAAGCAAATACCGCATAAGGATTTCCATTCCCTCTGTATACCTTGTTTAGGCCCAGACCATGACGTCTCAGTCTGTCGTTTTTGTGCTACATTCAACAAACGTACTATTAAGCGTAGGGCGGAGTTCGCCCAGCATTATTTTGGGAAAGCATTTAACTATACTATGTCGTCGGATACTCCGACTCCGGTTTTGTCTAAAAACGCAAAGACAAGGACCGACACTCGAGGTCTGCGGCCTCTACCGACACCACGCCAAAGCTGACTACACGTGGTCCGGTTCTCAGCGAGGCACCTACGCAGCCCCTGATTACCAACCACACATCTTTGGCGGTGTCGCCTGTACCCGAGGTCACAGGCTCCTCGGCCCACACCCTGACTACAGATACCGAAGCCACGCTTGGCATTGAAACAGAATGTGGACAGGTCCACCTCCACTCAAGGTGTCTTCAGACCTTCCTATTCTTTCTCCATCAAGGCTTTCACCAAGTCTAAAGCTACCATGCACCCTAAGAGACCAGCTACACAGGGCCCCATGCCTAAGAAACAGATGCTTAAAATGGCTGAGGATTTAATTACTCTAATCAGAGGTTCTCAGCCACCTCCGGACAAAAGACCCAGAGTGGAGGAAGATTCCCCCTCCTCTGATCAGGGCTCCATTATTTCAGAGCACTCTGATTATCAGGAACAGTCTTACTCTCCTTTTGAAGACTCTGATGCAGAGGAATCTATTCCTTCTGTATCCCCCCCTGAGGATTACTCATTTGGTGAAACTCTGCATACCTTAAGGGAACACTTCCACTGGGAAGGCCAGGATTATTCAGATTCCAAGAAAAGGCTCAGGGAATTTCTTTTGTTACCCCAGCACAGGCCTCTGGCTATACCTCCTGTCCTGGACATCCTAGATGATGTTTACTTGGAGTCCTGCCTTAACCCGGACTCTCTCCCACCAGCTCCAGTTAAGCCTGACAGGTACTACAGGGTTCCTGACTCACACCAATTTCTATACAAAAGCCATGCTGCTGACCTAGAAACCATCTCACAGGGGCCCAAGGGAGTTAAGGCCTCCATTGCCAAAAACCCATTGCCTTCCGAGAGAGATTCCAGATCCTTAGAAAGGTGGGGAAAAAAGGTATATACCTCGGCTACATTATCCATGAGGGCCTTAAACTGTCAGTTTCATATGCTAAAATACCAACAGTTTCTGTTATCTCAATGGAAAAGTAAACTGTCACAACCTGAACAACCAGACATGAAGGAGTTGCAGGATTTGATGCATAGTGCAGAACAAGTGGGTAAACGTACCTTGCAATGTGGTTTTGATGCTCTAGAGGCCTCATGTAGAGCTGCTGTTACAGGCTCAGTCATACGTAGGCATGCCTGGCTCAAGGAAGAAGCCTTGCCTGATCATGTCAAAGCTAAATTACTAGATGCCCCTCTTGAAAAGGATGTACTATTTGGGGCAAATGCTGAGGAAGTATTACGGAAAATGGCGGAAAAGGCTAAATCAATGCAAACTGTGAAAGAATTTCTGCAGGTTCAACCCCCATGTTTTAGTAGAAATTGGCCTTCCAAAAACTGGTCCTTTCCTGCCACAGACAGACCCCAAAGAGGCAGATACAGGCGCCCGAGGGGCAGAGGACAAACACAAGGCTCGTACAGAGGCAGACAATGGCAAGCTCCTACACAAAGAGGTGATGAGGACAACTCGCAATCTTTCAGAAAGCAAAACCAATGACTTTCCCCTTTGCATGCCAACCAGGTCTCAAATGGCAGCCCCTTCTGAGGAAAGCTGGCACTATTCTCAAAATTGGCATATTGTCACAAAGGACAAATGGATCCTGAACATTATAAACAGAGGCTACAAATTCCATTTTCATACCCTTCCAAAAATGAAAGGCATGCCAAATCTGCCACACAATCAAAGGGCAGAGGCACAAAAGCAAATTTCAGATCTTATAAACATGAAAGCTATTCAAGAGGTACCTACACGAACAAGGTCAAGGTTTTTATTCCAGGCTATTTCTGGTGCCAAGGAAGGGCAAAGATTGGAGACCTATTTTGGATCTTTCCATCCTAAACACATTCCTACTCGTACCAAAATTCAAGATGCTCACTCTACAGCAACTTCTTCCCATGCTGGGCAAGGAGTCTTGGCTGGTAACATTGGACCTCAAGGAGGCATAACTGCATGTCCCAATCAGACAAAATTGCAGAAGATACCTCAGATTTTTTGCAGGTTCAATACATTATCAATTCTCTGCATTGCCCTTTGGTTTATCTACTGCGCCCAGAGTATTCACAAAATGCCTGGCATCAGTAATTGCCTACTGCAGACTTCAAGGGATACAAATATACCCTTATTTGGACGACTGCCTGATCCAAGCGGACAGCAAGCACATTCTTCTGAAACATCTGGCTTATGTAATAATGTTATTAAACTCTCTAGGATACACAGTCAACAAAGAGAAATCAAGACTAATACCCTCTTGGAAGATAATTTTCCTGGGTGCCAATTTGGACACAAACACCCAGATGGCCTACCTCACGCCAGAGAAGCAGGGGCAACTAATTCAATATTTCAGAACACTGGCAAATTGCACCAGGCTGACTGCAAGGAAAATCCTGCAGGCTTTGGGATTCATGGCATCTTGCATCTTACTAATCCTATGTGCAAAGCTGCATATGAGAAAACTACAATGGTACCTAAAAAACATATGGTCTCAACACAGCCACAGTTTGGAAACAATGATACCACTAATTCCATGTCTGCAAAAGGAATTTCTGTGGTGGGCTCAAGCATGCCAAACAAACTCAGGTCTTCCATTCAGCAGGCCTCAAGCAGATCAAGTCATCACAACAGATGCCTCGGACTATGCCTGGGGGGCGCACATGACAGACCGGTGCATTCAGGGCAAATGGACCCAAAAAGAAAAGCACCTTCACATCAATCAAAAAGAAATGCTAGCAGTGATAAATGCTATTACAGCCTTGAAGGACCTTCTACAACCAGGTCAGCTATTGATAAGAACAGACAACACCACAGTTATGTGGTACATAAACAAGCAGGGAGGAACACATTCTTATCCCCTATGCAGACTGGCCATGTCACTTTGGAACATGGCCATGGACTTACAAATGGAACTACAAGCGCAGTACTTGCCAGGCAAGGAAAACACGCTGGCGGACAACCTAAGCAGGAACATGACAGATCCACACGAATGGAAGTTGCATCCAAAAGTTTTTACAGAAATAATCCAAGAATGTGGAAGGCCAGACATAGATCTTTTTGCCTCCCACAAAAATCATCAATTGACAAAATTCTGCTCAAGGATCTTCCATCCAAAGGCCTGGAGAGTGGATGCTCTCTCTTTCAGTTGGACATCAATGACAGTTTATGCCTTCCCACCTCTTCCTCTGCTGCCCAAAGTCCTATTGAAGACCAGAGCAGACAGACCAAAGATGATCCTCATTGCTCCGGACTGGCCAAGGCAACACTGGTACCCACTACTAAGGAGCCTGACGCATTCCCCACCATGGACCCTGCCTCTAATGCCTCTTCTTCTGACTCAGCACAGCTTCAAAACTCTTCACAGTCAGCTGAAGACACTCAATCTAGCCGCATGGAAGATTCCTTAGCATCACAGCAGGCCCTGCTCTCCAAGGAGGTGCAGGATGTCATTTTGGAGGCCAGAAGGCCATCAACTCGAAAAGCTTACTCTGCAAAATGGAAACGTTTTTGTGTTTGGAATGAGAAAAAGGGCCAGTGCCCTGGAAAACTGAATTTACCTCAAATACTACAATATTTGGCCGAACTGCTAAGCAGTGGACTTTCGTTCTCCTCCATCAAAATCCATGCCTCAGCCATTTCTGCAGAATACAATACTGATCCACCTTTATTCTCTCACCCTCTATTAAGACAGTTCCTCAGAGGGGCTAAGAATTTAAGACCTCCAAGAAAACAACCAATACCTGCTTGGTCTCTTAATTTCATTCTGGAAAAACTGACTTTGCCCCCTTTTGAACCAGCTGCCTCATCAGATTTTACAATATTTGTCCTGGAAAACAGCTTTCCTTCTGGCTATCACTTCAGCTCGTAGAGTTTCAGAACTACAGGCTCTTATGGCTTTCCAGACTTTCATCATCTTCCATCAGGACAGAGTTTCATTACGTACCAACCCGTCCTTTATGCCTAAAGTGGTATCCAGGGTAGCTTTAAATCAGGCCATACATTTACCTACTTTTTATCCTAATCCTCAAAACAGAGGAGAGATTACTGCATTCCTTGGACATCCACAGACAACTGCATTATTATTTGGACAGAACAAAGCCTTTCAGAAAATCAGAACAGCTTTTTGTGGCCTATGCGGTAGGAGCTCAAGGAAAGTCAATATCCAAACAGACAATCTCAAAATGGATAGCCCACTGCATACGCTTTTGCTATTCCTTTCATGGCAAAACTGTACCTACAGGCATTAGAACTCATTCCACCAGGGCCACAGTCACCTCTGCAGCCTTCCTCAGAGGAGTGCCTACCAAGGATATTTTAGAAGCAGCCACTTGGAGTTCTGTGCATACCTTCTCTAAGCACTACAACCTACCATTATACTCCAAGTCTAGAGCAGGCTTTGCCACTGCAGTCTCGCAGGGTATTTTGGCTCCTCCTAGCTCCACCTAGTGCCTACCACCCCTTTCTTAGCTTTGGGATTCTACCCATCTGTTATGACTGCAGCTGTATGCACGATGAACATAGTACAGTTTTGTACCTACCATAAATGTAGATGTTCGAGTGCTAATACAGCTGCAGTCCAGGTTTCCCTCCCACCTTCCCCTCTAGGGGTATTCTTTTATGGTGTATTTGCTTGCAACTACTGTTTTTTGATTATATTGCATTGCATTATTACATTATTTTATGTATTGCCTTCCTTCTGGGAGCACCTGACATCTGGGGCAAGAAAGACTGAAGAAAATGGTGTCTGCTGGTTCTTTTATACCCCTGTCGCACTGACGTCAGGGAAGAAGCGACGACAACCGACGCCGGACCTAGACTTTGGAATTTGGCCAACCGAGGACCCGCCTGACGGCAGGAGAACCCATCTGTTATGACTGCAGCTGTATTAGCACTTGAACATCTACATTTATGGTAGGTACAAAACTGTACTTTTTTATGCTAAAGTAGACGCATCTTCAATTATGCTAAAGTAGACGCATCTTCAAAAAACATTCATTCCACCTTGTAAAATGATCTAACAGTACAATGGAATTCCCTGCATAAGGACAAACTTTGTGTTAACAGACAGGAGTCTGTTCTAATGCTTCTTTGTAGCAAACAAAGACTCAGAGTACCACACCAGTTTTTATATTTCACCAAAATATACAAACATTTTTTGTAGCACAACAAAGATATCTTGGCGTGATCATAGATCTTTCCTCCATATGATAAACAGAATATTAGAGAGTACCAGCCCAACTAAAAACAGCTTATAAAAGCTCCCATCCTCCCTGAATAGAAGTCAGGAATGCCACTGCTGTTTTATGCACTGTTTTCTAAGTTAGAGTATGTATTACATGTGACATCTTTAATCGAAAATCAAAGCACAAACTTAACTACAAGAAACTGAAAACAAAATACTTAAGCAATAACCCATGACTGGGTGTGGGTATTGCTGGAGTTACCCACTGTTGGTGTGGTTTGGTCACGAGGGTGAACAAAGCCAACCGTAGGTGATTCCAGCATTGCCCGCACCCAGCCGTGGGCTATTGCTATTATTCAGTGACATTATTTTAGAAAAAAATACTTACTTTTCTTAAACAATGTCTTTGTATAATGCCTCAGTGTTGCCCTTCCGTGGTTTTCCTGTATCCTAGGGCTTTTCCTGATGTACTTTGCATGAGTATGGGCTTGTGTTCCCATGTTTACGCAGTATATCAGTGCTGTGCAGAGTTAGCAATGGAGAAAGGAAGATCTCCATTGCTTTTTTTTTTTTTTTAAATTGAAAAAAAAAGAAATTGGGAGATTTTTTTACGTTCGGGAGAGCTGGGACAGACTAAATAAAAGGATGATCTTTCAAGTTTCTTTAATTTTGCTGAACGTACCAGATTATCTTCTTATTTTTGTCTGTGCTGTCTCCCTTGTTCATTTCAGGTTTTACGTGTTCTTTTTCAGGACAAAAAAAAAAAGAAAAGTTAAAAAAAAATTTACTAATGGGAAAAAGTTTGGGCGACCAGACCTTTTTCTGTTAGTATATTCTCGGATTTACAACGGGCACGCTGGTTGGGCTGGCCAGAGTACTCATTTTTTTAATATTAATGGCAGTCATATAATAACATTTATTAACTTGAGTTCCAGTATGAAACAGCATTGTGTAACAGTGACAAAGTCAAAGTGGTGCATACCTCTCAAACTCTTGGCACAAGAATTCTAGACAAAGACAAGCATAGTGGGACAGAGTGCCCAAGTTCATGGATGGATTTTAAAGATTGCTCTTACAATCTTAGGGATTAGTTAGAATTAATAGGTCATTTGTATTGTGTGCATTTTCTGAAGGATATGAAGTTTGAAATTCAAATGCCTATCATTATTTATTGACTTCAGTCTTCAATACTTTGCTAGGAAACCACAAATTTTATAAAAACAAACAGACCAAAAATGATATGTAATCTAGGTAAGTTTGTTGCAGAGATTATAAAAGTTCTCAACAGGGCTTGTGCAGTGATATTCTTGGTATCGTTTCAAGGATAATCAAGTTGTGGTATGGGTCCTAAGTATTGATCCTTTTTGTCTAAATCTATGCAGGTCTCATAAGGGCTTAAACAGTGCACTTCTTTCTGTTGTTTCAAGGATATTGATCAAGTTATGCAATATAGGTCTTCGCTGTAGCTATATTGAAATTTGTGCAAATCTGAGTAGAGTGTCTGCAGTGACCGGAGCAGTATTTCAGGAATACTGACCAAGTTTTTAGAGTGGGTCCCATGTATAGATATATTTGTTGTAAATATCTGTTGACGTCATAGGAGGGCTTGTACAGTGAGTTCCTTGGTAGTGTTTCCAAGATGCTGGTACACTGGCAACTCCATGAACATCTAGGGACAGGGCACATTGTAATTTTTGCATATTTTGTTTGTAGAATTGCTTTTTACTCTGCTACTATGTAAATGCTTGAGTTTTAAGTTTATGCTTGTACTTGTACCATTGCCTAGTTGCTTAGGTGATCTCTGAAATGACTAGTGTACTTAAACAGTTAACTGATGAATAAAGAAACTGGTGGATCAGATTATTTTATGTGACTCCTGTATTTCCTGAATATTTATTAGGAGACATCCTTACTACATTAATGTTGCTGAAATGTTCCATTATCTTGAAATGACATACTGTTACAGTTTATCTTCTGGATTTTCTTATTTTAGGCAACGTGCACAAGATCTTGAAGATGAACTGGAAAGAACCATTAAATCGTACCAAAACCAGGTACATTTTCTGTCTAAATATGAATACATTTCTGAAGACACCTTCAAGTTTTTTGTTATTCAAGAAGTATGTTAGGAAAAACTATACTAGATTCGTAGAAGTTTACTCTTTTATGTATGTAATTATGGGAGACAGTAGACCTAAAGGTTGATAAATAAATGGTAGTGTGGAAGGTTATAATAAACATATTTGCATCTGTGTAAGTGCATTATTGAGGAAAGTGCACTGTCAAGAATAGTGAGGTTACAGATTAGTAAAGTAGGTTATAAGGGTTTTCAGTGAGAAATAACTCATGTAGCCCCTTGGAGTTGAGCATGGAAATGTTGGATGCAATCCTGGTGATCTTAGAGTTTAAATTATGTAATAATATTCTTTTTGTTGTGAGTTTTCCAGATTTGTGTTTCTCAGTTATTGTTTGTATTGTATGCGATAAATGTAGGGAACTGGCTTAACAGCTAAGGTGATTACTTTATAAACACAAGGTACATGGTTTGATTCTCCCCACTGGTCAGTGTTTTAATTTTAGGGGTTGGCGTAGTGTTTAAAGTCTTTATCTCACAGATACAAGGTACAGGGTTTGATTCTGGCCTCTGGTTATTGGCTAGTCTTGTAATATTCTGCAGACTGATAGCTTAGTATTTGGAGATGGACTTATATTTCAGGGGTAGGTTTGGTGTAATGGTTAAGGTCTTCTTATAGGCACAAGGTTTGATTCTGACCTCAGGTTATTGGCTAGGCTTAAAAATTACCCTTTAGGGCAGTTAGTTTAGTATTCTCCTATGAACCAATCAATCCAAATGTGCAGTTTGTCAGCAATTCAGAAATACTTTTAAATTAGATTTGCTAACTAGATCTGGAGTTTAGTTCCCTGGTTTATATTCCCAGCATCCCAACCAGTCATAGAGAACTGCTTCATCAAGACAGATTAGATTCTCCAGAGAGAGAGAAATTCAAGTGACAGAGAGAATGGTATGTTTTTATAGTCTTGAAAGCTTTCAAGCTCATCATCCTGTCAAATTGTATCCAGCTGGTGCTTAATTTGTATGAAATAACCCCAGCACCACCTACACTGTGGGCTTCATCTTCCACCACCAGTTAGTTAAATATTTTAACTGATTTCATTGCTGCACAACCATGGAGAAAAATTGAAAAGTCCCAAATCATTGTAATTACTCCCAGCTCACTAATATAAACTATGCAGTCAGTGATCCTTTTTTAAAACACTTTTGTTAAATCTTAAGTCATAGGCATACGTACATTAATCTAGAGGAAAACAAACCATATTAACATTTTTTTCGTTTACATAAAATATGCATTATATATGTTTTTCTTTCTTTATAACAGCTGTTATTCAATCCAGCATTGTATAAATTGCTCAGTTTCTGCCTTCCCTTGAATATCACTTCTCCTGAACACTATTCTACATGTATTTTTCCCACAAAATTCCATTTATGTCTGAGTAATTTGCTCCTTCCCTTTTTATATATCCAACTTCCATTTCTTTAATCACTTACAAAATTCAGTACTTCAAACGCAGCAGATTTAAATTTTGATTTCTATTTTCCAATAAACGCTTTTTTGGCAGCTGATAAAATTAAACATAATAAGACCTTACTTTTTGTCTAGGCAATTCAGATCCTGTCTTCCAATTCTGAAGAATAATTGTCTTAGTTACGGCCATTTGCTCAGTATTTCTGATATAGTTCATAGGTTAGTACTAGGCTAACTGCTCTTGTGAGCCATTTTAAGCCTAGCCAGTTATCCCCTGTGAGATTCAAACCCTGTATCTTGTGTTTGTAAGGCAAACACATTAACCATTAGGCCACCCTCCCAACTTTGTAGGGAATTTTTAAAATGTTCTCATTCACCTCTTTATTCCCAGTCACACCTCTAACATTTGCTATCTACCTGAGCAAAAACTGTATGAAGTCTGTTTAGTGTATAAAAATACCTACACAATCATTTCCAAGCAAAAGTCCTAAATATTCTGGACTTTGTTGCATGTTTGGTAGCCATGCATGTCTTCTCATTGTTCTCTTGTAAATTGCTTTTCAAATCTCTCTTCCCATACTTTTCTAACCTCTTCTGTTTATTATTATAGTTGTCTGCATTATTTTATATGCTCTACTGTCTGTTTTTAATAGCTTCTGTTCTAGATTCAACTGAAAATTCTACAAGAGCAGACCTTCCATTTAGGACTCCTCTACCCTTTGTCTTCTCCTATACTCTGATATCAATTCCTGTTAGGGAAGGTGGTCTCTAACTTGCAGTCCAAACTTTTTCATGGCCTTATCCCACTCTGTTTCCTTTACCTCTCTAGTTATTTGTTCCCATTTCCCTGGTTTCTTTGACATTTTTCCAATGATTTCTAGGCACCCTTTCCTTTTTTCTGTTCCCCTACCAGTTGGAAAATCTCCTTTCTCCATTCACATGTTGGCTTAATTCTTAGAATACTTTCTGCAACTTTTATGAATTTAATATTCTGTGTGGTAGTTGTTCTCTTTACGGATCTGCAATCTCCCACTCTCTCCTTATTTCTTGAACACAGTCACAGACAGTCACACCTTCATCCCTTTCCACTTTAAATAATCTTCTGCCTGTAGAGAAAAATACTGCAAGGAACCACCACGATGTAAAATCCACAGTTTAATTGGAAGAACAAGCGCTTTCACACACCATCCCGGTGTGCTTCATCAGGTTACAATTAAACAATTTAAAATCAGCATTTATATACAAAAATTCATCAATCATTCCATTAAGGTCCCAATTAATATATATAAATTTAAACATTTAAAAGGGAAATGACATTTCGTGCCATAGAAAATTTTCTCCTACACAGAGAGAAACAATGAAGTAGAACAAGCAGTATATTTCAATAACACTTAATCTTACTTAATATTTCAATAACACTTAACTTAATCTTCTGCCTGTGTTATGTTAGGAGCCTTGGCCATGTAGCTGTAAAATATCCATTCAAATCAGGTCATCTTAAACCACCTTGTTCTACTGGGAGGATCAGCTTGTCTCACTTAACTGTTGCCCTCCTTACCTCTCAGGTAAATTCCTTAAACTCATTACTAATTGTTATCCACAACGTCTCCTCTGTTTGATAAAATTATGCCTGACTTGTAAAGCTAAAGGGACTGAAATTCTTTTTTAGTGCTTGTATCTTACTATCCATATCCATAAACAAGAGCTTCCAGTTTTTCAGTTTTTGTGTTATGGTTTTAGTCTTTCCCCACACACTCTTAGCTGCAGTAAAAGACGCCTTTTTAATCCATACTCATAAATACTTCATCTTATTGTGTCCCCATAAATATGGGTCTTGCTGAATCAGTTCATGTGTGGGTATGTAATGTGCAGCTATAGTCTTTCGTTATCTTCATTAATTTTGTATCCTGAAAACATGTGAAACTGAGTCCAAATGTTCTACAACATTGATATTTCCTTTTATATATTTAGCCATTACAAAATAATATTATCTGCAAATAAAACCATCTTCTCTTGATTATCATGTTCTACAACATTGATATTTCCTTTTATATATTTATCCGTTACAAAATAATATTATCTGCAAATAAAACCATCTTCTCTTGATTATCATATCAGCTGTTTCCTTAAATTTCTGAGTCCCTTATTGTATTTGCTAGAGGCTCTAAATCTAAAGTAAATACAAAGGGGAAAGAGTACCGTCCATGTGTGGTATGTCTCTTCAAACACAATTGGTCTGAGAGGAACATTTCCATTGTAGTTATTTCCTCCTATCCTTCATATATCCTTCTAAATCATATTAATCCAAAAGTATCAGTTTTGGCAACATCTTTGTCATTCATTTAGCGAGTATAGACATAAACATTTTATAATCATTGTTTAAAATTTACATAGGTCTATATGAGGCTGGGTCTGATGGGTCTTTACCCTCTTTGGGTAATACAGATGGCATAACATTCTTCCAAAATGCTGGTGCAGCCCCTTCTCCTAAAATACTGTTAAAATTTTCCAGATCTTTATCACTTTCTTTCCTCCTAACTTCCAAAGGAATACCATCTATTCCTGGAGACTTCAATGCAAATTTGATTATACGTCATCATTTTTATCTCATCTCTTCCGACCTTAACTATTAGCTGTTTTGCTTCATCTTTCTCTAATCTTGCAGTAATTAAGTCTTCCATTAATATTTCCATATGTGCTGTTTCTCAGTTTCCACATTTCTCTGTTTTAAATGAATTTTCATAACATTTCCGAAATATCTCTAATACCTCCATAGGATCTCTGGATATTTTTCGTGTCATAAGCTCCCTAAGTTAGGTGACAACCCTTTCTGCTTTCTGTTGCCTAAGTCACTGTGCTAAATGATTTTCGGCTTTAAAGCTGTTATAAAAAAAAGTAGTTGATTAACAGCAATCTTTCTAAAGTCATGCATATTATCCAAATACTCTTTCTCTTTACTACTCTGCAGTTGCTCCTCTATTCCCCTAACTCTGCAGTACTTTAACCTTTGTCAGTCTCTCTAATTCCTATTACCTCTTAACCATAGCTCTTTCTTATTTCAACCCTAATTTTAAACACATTTTCATTTTATCCTGCTTGCTAGCTGTACCTTCTGAAGAAGTTTCTATCTTCCGTAATAACTCATGAATGATTTCCAGTATCCATTCCTTAAATTCCTCTCTTTTGAACAGGTAGATGGGAAAGCAGCAGTCTCTCATTTTCATTACCCTGTATTTTTTATCATAATTTTTATCAGTGCATGATCTGAAATAGTTGTTGGATTTATGTCACAGTATTCAGTTAAATGCATATATTCCTGTGCAATATAATTGCTGTCAAGTCTAGACAATTTATTGTACCTTGGGGGATAATATGTAAATTCCACCTGAGGTCCTACTACTGATTTCACATTTTCCATACTAAGTAATATCAGAAATGTATTCAGAAATTCCCCCCCTTTTGTTTATATTTTCCC
This sequence comes from Protopterus annectens, assembly GCF_019279795.1. Classification (NCBI taxonomy): domain Eukaryota; kingdom Metazoa; phylum Chordata; order Ceratodontiformes; family Protopteridae; genus Protopterus; species Protopterus annectens. Next base: position 520,230,969 of record NC_056737.1, read on the forward strand.
TTTTAGGTCCCCTTGACACACTTTCACTATTGCAAATCAAGTTCCATTCCCCACCTGTAATGTTCCCTGGTATAATCTGATTATTTTTCCCAAAATTTTCTTAAACTCCATAATAGCAGTATGGATGGAATATAAATAAATACCATAGTTATCCACATCCCTGTCCATTAGCCCCTTACATAAGTCTGCTATTATTGTATTTTTTCCTCTTCTGTCACAATTGGAACCCCTCTAGCAGTCAGTATTACTACTCACCTTTTCTTTGTCCCTGAGATTCCACTAAATATCCATCCTTTAATCCTTTCTTTGTCAAATTTACATGCTCTTTTCTTTCCAAATGTGTGTCCTGCAGCATTGCTATTTGCACTCTGTATTTCGTAATGTAATTCAATACGCTTTCCTTTTTGTCTGTACTTTTAAGGCCATTTAGAGTCCCAAGATACTATGGATAGAGTAGCCATTATGATAAAAAGCTATTGTTCCCTACTTGTTGTCAATGACAGTTATTTATATGTATTTCTAACTTTTGTCTTAGATGTGCACAGTAATGTTTGGCAGGCTGATCTTTTATACAGTTATTTATTCTCAAATCCATTTGAACTTATGTTAGTCCTGGCAGATTTTCAGTGCAGATTTAGAGATGACTCTCACACATGGATATTGAACAAGGAGGTCTTCATAGACATAGTGTGCAACTGGGGAATTCCTGAGATATAGACTTAGTTGACTGTGTTCACTAAAACAGCTCCAGCTGTTTTGCTCCAGGACTCCTGTTAGTCACGCTTGGAGGATGGGTGTCATGTCCTTTCCTTTGGAAGGGAGGTTTCCTTATCCCTTCCCCCCTCTACTCTAAACCCAGTGGTCTTGTTAAAGATCCAGATGGAGAAAACAAAAATCTTGCTGATGACTCCCTTTTGGCCCAGGCAGCATTGAGTGCTTACCATCTAGCCAGGGAGTCATCACCACAAGTTATCCTACAGAGTAGACTTGTTCACACAACACAAGGGCTGTTTACTTCATCCCAACCTCTTATTGCTCAGCTTGATAGTGTGGATGATCAGATTTTGACCCCTTTCAGGCACCAGTCTTCTGAGGATGTGCTACACATACTACAGGAAGCAATGAAACCTCCCATTAGAAGGACTTGAATATCTAAATGGAAAATATATTTCTGCCTGGGGTAGTACCGACAAGCAGAACCCTATTTGAACAGGGTTTCCTACTATCCTGTCTTATTTGTATGAGCTATTAAGCTCTGGTCTAGCCTACTTAGTTAAAGTACATTTGTCTGCTATTTCCACAAGCTTGCTTCTAAACTCTCCTCTTCATTCTAGGCTTGAGGTGAAGCAGTTTCTCAAGGGCACCCTTGAGTTGAACCAGCCTAGGAAGGTTATTCCTCCTTCATGAGACCTAAACTTTGTCTTAGAAAAACTTACTCAGCCACCTTTTGAACTAGCTGCTTCCATTTCTCTAAAATTCTGTACATGGAAAACCATTCTACTAGTGGCTCTTGCTTCTGCTGGAAGAGTTTCCGAGCTTCCATTCCTTATGGCTTCCCCTACATTCCTTATTTTTAAATAAAACAGGGTTTCTCTGAGAGCCATCCCTTGATTTATGCCTAAGATGGCCAATGGGTTACCCCTCAACCAGGCCATTAACCTTCCCAATTTTTTCCCTAATCCACACCTTCAATCTTTTTATGTGCATAGGCAGCTCAGATTTTCTTGGATAAGATCAAAGACATTCAGAAAACTGACTTACTGTTTGTTTTTTTCCTGGAAGACAAAGGAAATCCAGTCACTAAACAAACTATTGCTAACTGTATTTTTAAATCCATTTCCATTTGCTACATACAGCATGGAAAATCCTTACCTTCTCCAGTTAAAGCCCTTCTCACTAGAAGAGTTGCCTCCTCTGGAGACTTATACCAAGGAATTGATTCTAGAGCTATTCTAGAAGGAACAACTTGGTCTTCTTTACCTACTTTCCCTAAGGTAGATGTCTTCCTTAGATCTAGAACCTCGTTTGCCAGATCTGTTATTTCTGGATTAGTTGACAGTTTCCCTAGAACTGATCCATCCATCCCTTACTGCTTATTAAGATGTGGGGAATCACCCAACAGTTTGTCATACTTCAGTGGTGAGCTAAAGAAGGATGTAGTGCAGTTGTGAAAGAACTCATAGTAACAGTAGATGCCCTGCTGAACACTGCTGCAGTATTTCTTTCCATCCTACTGTACCTGCTTTTGTCCTTGTCTATGTTTTGCCCTCTGTTTTCCCATGGACTGAGGGGGACCATTATCTACCTTCCCTCCTCTTATGTGACCTTTTCTTGTCTGTTACCTTTCTTCAGGTGTTTGCAGGTCTCCTAACTTTGAGATAGTGAGGGTCTCATGCTTATATGTGCACTTATATACCCTTATGCCCACAGGCTTAGGTGATGACATATGGCTCTTTGGAAGGTTTTGGCTTTGGTAACACAGTCATATGTCCAGGCCATCTTGCCACCATCATTCAGTACGCAGATGACTCTGTACTCATCTGTGCTGAATCCATCTTACAGCAACTCAAAGTAAAAACTCAGCAAGCCTTTTCACATGTTGAATCTTGGCTATCAGATTGACAACTGATAATCCAAACATAACTAAGCTCATGCTCTTCCAAACTGGTAAAACACCTAACTCTTCCACCTCATTTCAAATACATTCATCAGACAACATTACTATATCAACTGTGCCACATACCAAACTGCTAGGTGAGGTAGTTGATAGCTTGAAATTTGGGGTACCTGTCAAATCTTCGAACGCTCAAAATTTCGAACATTACATGGTCGAGACCAAATGTTCGAAATTTTGAGTACTCGAAGATAGACTTTCAATGGCACCGTACAGTGCAGATAGGGAGAATTTCCCTTTTCTGCATTGAAGTGCGTCCTCGGAGTTCGTATATTTAAGTAGGGGGGGTGGGGGGCGCAGCACTGTTAAAGTGTTTTTGTCTGTTTTTTCTTTTTTTTTATGTTCGAACATCCAAATGTCGAACATTTGGTCTCGACCATGTAATGTTCGACCATTTAACATAGACCCGAAATTTGACCTACACCTAGCACAAGCCATTAGAAAGACATGTATAAAACATGGTTCTCTTTATAGAATTAAGCCCTTCCTCATTACCACCACTAGACTTGAAATAGCCAGAACCCAGCTGCTGTCTAACTTATTATACTCCTCCACTGTTTTCACTGAATTAACAAAACTGGAGACCTACTATCACAAAATTGCAAAGTTTGCAACAAATTCTCCATGTAGAGCCCATCACTGCCTGGCATTACAACAACCCCATATTAACACCAAAGTCCTCCGTTCCTCAAACAAAATAATTCCTACATATTACCAAATCTAACAGTAAGGCTGGTGAATCTCTTTACTCAGACTATATCTCCAAACTCTGGAATAGCCTACCTCAGTTTATCCTATCAGCAACTAACCTATCACAACTCCAAGACCATTTGAGCA